>NC_135973.1:16092651-16250151 GCF_053455715.1 Rhinoraja longicauda
GTCCAATTTTGTGTACATGTCCCTATTTCTGTGCGTGTGTGTGTATTGTGAGTATATGTGATGTGAGGGTGTCTATGTGTGTCGATGTCTGTGTGTGTGTGTTTATCCATGTAGATGCAAGCACTTGGTCTTTGTAGTTGAGACTGGTCTCCAGTTGTCTTGGATACCATTGGTATTGGGTCCAGAGCCTACTCTGCCAAATCGCAGTGGTGAAAGAAAAGCAATTAAAACTGCAGATTCTGGAATTCTAAATTTATATCAGAAAATGTTTTGGAATACTGAGCAGGCTAGGCTGCATCAGTGGGAAGAGAAACCAAGTTAACGGTTCAGGGTGAAGACCCTTCCTCAGGGCTAGAATCAAGTGGCAACCGGTTAACAATAGCAATGCCTCGCAAAAGAATTTGTGCAGATGAATTTTAGACTACTCAGAACAGGAGAGTAAACAATTCCTCCTCAGAAACCTGGGTATGTTAGATTTCAGTGGCAGAAAGCTTAAGGCACGTTAGATACGAGGAAAAGTAAGCAGTGATTGCATTAGATATCAGTCACAACGAGCTTGTGCTACTTTGCATTTCATTTACAGGGAGCTGGGAGCTTGTTCGATATCAGTAGAAAGGAGCTGTGAGTGATAAGGGTGTTAGCTATTAGTGAACAGGTGCTGGGGGTGAATGAACCGGGATCAGTGTATGATGTATATGCATATATGTGTATATGTGTACATGTGTGTGTATAAACATGTATGTGTGTATCTACAGATATATATATATATATATATATATAGACACAAAATGCTGGAGTAACTCAGCGGGGCAGGCAGCATCTCTGGAGAAAAGGTATGGGAACCTTCAGTTTAAATCAGCATTTGTAATATTTTTTATATATATATATATATATATATATAATATATATATAATATAAAATATATATATATATTCTTCAGACTCTAATGGGTGATGTTACGGGTCAAAACCCTATATATATATATAAAGGGTTTCGACCTGTAACATCACCCATTAGAGTCTGAAGAATATATATATATATATATAAAATATTACAAATGCTGATTTAAACTGAAGGTAGACACAAAATGCTGGAGAAACTCAGCGGGCCAGGTCTGATCGTCTGGAGAGGTGTCTCGACCCGAAACGTCACCTATTCCTTTTCTCCAGGGATGCTGTATATATACACATGTGTGTGTGAGTAGATGTATATATACACATATCTCAATAATAGAGTTGTAAGTGAGTTGACATGCAGCATCACAAAATTAGATAGGGAACTTCTAATGTGTTATACATCAGATGCAGGGCATAGTGACAATCAATAAATGGGGACTTTGAGTGTTTCAGACATCAGTAATAGGGAGAGGTATATCATTTAGGAAGCAGGAACACACAACTGTGAGTATGCTGGGTATCATCGGATCTGCTTCAATTTGCATATCGCCACGACAAGTAAACGCAGATGCGATCCGAAACATCACCCATTCCTTCTCTCCAGAGATGCTGCCTGTCCCGCTGAGTTACTCCAGCATTTTGTGTCTGTCTTACTGACTCTCCATTCTGCCCTGGACCATGTAGATAACAGGAAACACATGCGCCAGGCTGTTGTTCATCTACTGAAGCTTGGCGTTCAACTCTAGCATCCCCCCCAAACTCATCAACAAGCTGCAAAACCGGGGCTTCTGAATCTCCCTCAATTAGTATGGTTTGGTAACAACATCTCCTCCTCATTGACCATCAAACACAGGTGCAGCTGAAGGCTGCACGCTAAGGCCCCTGCTCTACTCTCTTTACACCCATGACTGTGTGACCAAGCAGCGCTCCAATGCCATCTATAAATTTACCATTGACACCACTTTGTTGACTAAATCACGAATGCTGATGAATCAGCGCACAGAAAAAAGACGGAAGACCTGGTTGTGTATTGCCGTACAACAACCTCTCTGGATCCTCAATAAAACTAAGGAACTAATAATTGGCATCCGAAAAGGGAAGTCGGTAGTGTTGGAGAAAGTTATTAGCTTCAGTTCCCTGAGCATTAACATCACAGATGACCTCATCCAGGCCTAGCACGTAGATGTGATCATGGAGAAGGTGCACCAGTGTCTCCACTTTATTGGAAGTTTAAAAAGAGTTGTCATGTCACCAAACACTCTGACAAACGTTTCGAGATGCACTGTGGACAGTATCCTGACTGGTTGCATCTTGGCCTGGTATGCCAATTCCAACACACAGCAAGAGGGTGCATGGAGTGGTGGACTCAGCCCGGTCTATCACAGGCACAGCTCTCTCCATCACTGAAAACATCTACATGAGGTGCAGTCTCAAGAAGGTGGCATCTGCCATCAACTGGCTAACGTCCTCCTCTCATTGCTACTGTTGATCAGGAGGATCAGAAGCCTGACGTTGCACACACTAGTCTCAGGAATAGCTACCTTGCACCACCTATCAGGTACTTGAACCGATCCTCACACCGAAAAACCGAATTCTTCCTCCGTAACAAAACAAGGCGGATCACTTCCTGCTGTGGACGTCTCCTCTCTGGACTTGTGTTTCTAATCCTGTTTTGCTGACCTTTTTTCTTTTTGCCATCTTGCTATGTATAATAAATCTTAAGCTCCTCACCATAGAAGCACCGCAAGGCTGCGTACTCTCCCTTCTCCTTAACTCTCTCTACACCAACGACTGCACCACCACAGACTTCTCAAGTCAAGCTTCTCAAGTTTGCGGACGACACAACCCTGATTGGACCGATCCAGGATGGGGAGGAATCTGCCTACAGACAGAAAGTGACACAGCTGACGTCCTGTTGCCATCGCAACAATCTGGAGCTCAATGCTCTTTTGACAGCGAAATTGATTATAGACTTTAGGAGAGGTCCCCCTCCCCTCCCCCCACTCACCATCAACAACACCACTGTCACATCTGTGGAGCCATTTAAGTTCTTTGGAACCATCATCTCCAGGGACCAGAGGATGTACTTCCTGCAACAGCTGAGGAAACACAATCTGCCAAGGGCAATGATGGTCCAGTTTTATACTACCATCATAGAGTCTGTCCTCACCTTCTCCATCATGGTCTGGTTCGGCTCAGCCACCAAGCACGACATCCGGAGGCTGCAGCGCATCGTTCGATCAGCCGAGAAGGTTTTTGGCTGCAACCTTGCCCCCATCGATGAACTGTACACTGCAAGGGCCAGGAAGTGAGCAGGTAAGATTATCTCTGACCCCTCACACCCTGGCCACAAACTCTTTGAAGCACCTTCCTCTGGAAGGCGACTCCGGACTGTCAAAGCCGCCACAGCCAGACATAAAAACAGCTATTGTTCCACGAGAAGGAGCTCTACTCCACAGCCAAAAGTCTGTAGCCTCCTTTTGCTCTGGTATTTTATTTTATTCGTCACACGTTTGAATTATAATGTTTTATTCTTAATTGTTTACTGCATGTCGTGTTGTTACTTGCGAGCAAAGCACCAAGACAAATTCCTTGTATGTATACATACATGTATGCAGGCTCGAAGGGCCGAATGGCCTACTCCTGCACCTATTTTCTATGTTTACTTGGCGAATAACATTTATTCAATTAAATTCCATTCAATTTATGTTGTTGTTTTTTTTTGTTTTTTTTGTTGTTTTTATTGGAAAAGCATATGTACAGATAGAAATAAAAGACAAATTTGTTACAAAGTTCTTACATAGCTTCAATTTTTAAATTTTTAAAGAGAGAAAATAAAAAATAAAGAAGAAAGAAAAAAAACCTATAAACTATTGGGAAGAGAGAATAAAATCAATTTATGTTTTAATGTGTGTTTGAATCTAGCTGCCTGTGATGCTGCAAAAAACAGCATTGTACCTGTACCTCACAGTACTTGTGCATGTTGGAATGGAATCAACATGACTTGGTTCAAGGACAGGGAGCTTGTATTGTATTACATATCAGCAACTGGGAATTTGTAATGTGTTACATAGCAATGACAGAGAGCAGATATGTTAGATATTAGTAATTGTTGGTGTGGATGTAGTGAGCAGAAGTACCTGTCTGAAGAAGGGTCCTGACCCATCCATGTTCTCCAGAGATGCTGCCTGACCTGCTGAGTTACTCCATCACCTTGTCTCCTTACCTGTTTCTTTGTTATATTGACTATGAAAGAGAGGAAGAAGGAACTGTGAGTGTATTAGATATCAATGGCAGAGAGCTTGTATTCTATCAATAACAGGGACTGTGAAGGTGTTAGATCAATAACTCAGAGCTGAAATTTGTCAGGTGACAACGGAGCTTAGACTTTATTAATATCAGTAGCAGGAAGTTTGTGATGTATAAAATAAGAGTAATGGGGAGCTGTATGTTTGAGATCAGTAATGTAGCTATTTGAAGAAGGGTCCCAATCCATGTTCTCCACAGATGCTGCCTGACCCACTGAGATACCCCAGCACTTTGTGCCTTTATTGGTAAACCAGCATCTGCAGTTCCTTGTGTTTTCAATAGAGAAAAGTACTTGCTTTAGATATTGGCAGCTGTAAATGTGTTAGATATCAGTACCAGGGACCAGGGAACTGCCAATGTTTTAGACACCATTAACAGGAAGCTTGTAGTGTAGGGGGTTGGGATCTCGTGCAGGACAGTTAACGAATAGTTAACGGAAATTAGAAGAAAAATGTGCCAGGCGATTGCAGGCAGCTGCAGGTCAAATAAGGTTGTTGTAGTAGGGCATTTTAACTTTCCCAACATAGATTGGGAAAATCATAGCGGGAAGGGTTGAGATGGGGTGCAATTCCTCAAAAGTGTTCAGGAGAGTTTTCGTAAGCAGTATTTTGAGGCCTCCACACATGAGAGGGCAACGCTGGATCGAGTATTGGGAAATTGGGACGGGCAAGTTAATGAAGTGTGTGTGGAGGAGCCTTTTGGGACCGGTGACCACAGTTCAATTAGGTTTAAGATAGTTATGGATCAGGACGGAGAGGGTCCACGTGTTAAAATGCTCAATTGGGGTAAGGTCAACTTTGAGGGCATGAGAGAAGGTCTCGCTCAAGTTTCCTTCACCCACTCTGCTCCCTGGTTTACCCCTGAACTCCGCGTGATGAAAACTCATGCCCGTCAACTTGAAAGACTCCGCAACAAAACAGGTCTCACAATTCACTCCCAAGCCTACAAAGACCACATACAGCACTATAAAGATGCCCTCTCCCATGCCCACTCCACCTACTACTCTCAAATAATTCACTCTGGCTCTGGAAACCCCAAAACACTCTTCTCTACAATAAACAAACTCCTCAGCCCCCTGGACACCATCTCCCAATCATTCACAGTTGACAAATGCACCACTTTCCTTTCATTCTTCCAAAGCAAAATAGACAACATCTACAGCACCTTAACCACCAACGCACCTGCTCCCCCTCAAACCACCTGCCCCCCCTTATCCTGTCAGCCCCTGCCTCAGTTCTCCCCAATCTCCACCACCGACCTCTCTGACCTCTTCACAGGAATAAAAACTGCCACCTGCTCTCTGGACCCCATCCCCTCCAGCTTTGTCAAGGCCTGCCTTCCTGCTTTCTCTCCACTTATCACTGCAACAATAAACTCCTCCCTGTCCACTGGCATCGTCCCGCCATCCCTCAAAATCGCTGCTGTCACCCCCATTCTGAAAAAACCTGGTCTAAACCCTGACACCCCAAACAACTTCAGACCAATCTCCAACCTACCCTTTCTGTCCAAAGTTTTGGAACGTGCTGTAGCTTCCCAACTAAAATACCACCTCTCTACCAATAACCTGTATGAAACTTTCCAATCTGGATTCCGCTCAAACCACTGTACTGAAACTGCGCTCCTCAAAATCACAAACGACATTCTCCTCTCCTCCGACGCTGGCAACCTCAACATCCTCATCCTACTTGACCTCAGCGCCGCCTTTGACACCATAAATCACTCCATTCTCCTCACCCGACTTGAAACCTCCCTTAACATCACCGGCACAGCCCTATCCTGGTTTAAATCTTACCTCTCTGACAGACACCAGTTCATCTCCATTAACAACTGTAAATCCCCCACCGCTCCCCTCCCCCAAGGTGTCCCCCAAGGCTCAGTCCTTGGCCCCCTCCTCTTCATCCTCTACCTGTTCCCCCTTGGTCAATTAATCCGCCGTCATGGTCTCAACTTCCACTGCTTCGCCGATGATATCCAGCTCCTCATCTCCACCAAGTCAATCTCCTCCACCACACACTCTACACTGACAAACTGCATTACTGAAATAAAATCTTGGCTTCAATCAAACTTCCTCAAACTCAATTGCAACAAATCTGAAATCATCATCATTGGTCCAAAAATGCTCACCAAATCCACCCACAACTTCATCCTCAACATTGATGGTCTCCCAGTATCCACCTCACCTCACATCCGGAATCTTGGAATCATCCTTGATCAAACCCTCTCCTTCGACAAACACATCAAACACATCACAAAGACAGCCTTCTTCCACCTCAAAAACATTGCCCGTCTCCGTCCATCCCTCTCCTCCACAGCTGCAGAAACCCTCATCCACGCCTTCATCACCTCCCGTCTGGACTACTGCAACAGCCTCCTCTATGGCGCACCCTCAAAAATCATCAATAAACTTCAATACATTCAAAACTCCGCTGCCCGTCTACTCACACACACCTCGATCCGTGACCATATCACCCCCGTCCTTTATAAACTCCACTGGCTCCCCATCCCCCAGAGAATCCAGTACAAAATCCTCCTCATAACCTACAAAGCCCTCCATAACCTGGCCCCATCCTACCTGACCGACCTCCTCCACAGGCACACTCCCACCTGCACCCTCCGCTCTGCCGCTGCCAATCTCCTATCCCCCCACATCCGGACTAAACTCAGACCCTGGGGGGACAGGGCTTTCTCCATCGCTGCTCCCACCCTATGGAACTCACTACCCCAAACCGTTAGAGACTCCCCCACACTCACCACATTCAAAACATCGCTGAAGTCTCACCTGTTCAGTACTGCCTTCAACCACTGAAGGTCACCTCACCTACTGTCTCCTTTCTCTGTTCATTTATTTATTTACTTATTTATCTATTTATTAATTTCCCTATGTTCTCAAAATCTCTGTAAAGCGTCTTTGAGTATATGAAAAGCGCTATATAAATAAAATATTATTATTATTATTATTATCAAGTTGACTGGAGCAGGTTATTAGAAGGGAAAGGAACATCGGCCAAGTGGGATGTTTTTAAAAGTGTACTGAAGAGAGTTCAGGATGCGTACGTCCCCGTTAGAGTGAAGGGCAAATCCGACAAACGTAAGGAAGCTTGGCTGATGAGGGAAATTGAGACGTTAGTCAAAAACAAGAAGGATGCATGGGACAGGTATAGGCAGCTGGGATCAAGTGCGTCCCTGGAGGAATTTCGTGAACTAAGGAATAAACTAAAAAAGGAAATCAGAGTGCAAAAAGGGGCCAGGAGATAAAACAAATCAATACATTCTACAGTATTCTGATGATACAGTTTTAATATCTCTGTTGAGTAAATCAGACAACCCTGAGCTGCACCAATGAGCGGCGTAAATGAAATGGCCGAGTGGAGTGATAATAATGTTCTTGAGATTAATTCAAAGAAAACTGAAGAAATTGTGTTTGGTTCACCATCTGACTCTCATATAGTTCCTATTGTTATCAATAATGAAAAAATCAAGCAGGTGTGTTCATTTAAATACTTGGGTGTGATGATCGACCATCTGCTATCCTGGAAAGACCACATTGAATCTGCCTGCAAAAGGACAAAACAAAGAATTTATTTTCTCCACCGCCTTAGGCCCTTTGGGGCGAGGAGACAACTTCTTCATTTGTTCCTTACTTCTGTGATAATGAGTGTTCTTCAGTATTGTAATATTACATGGTACACGTGTTTGTCCACCACTTTAAAGTCCACCAAATGAAAATCTGCTCAAAGATTGTCGGTCAACACCTTGAGAAACTCTATGAATCAGCCGACCACAATAACATGCTAAGGCTGGCCAACAACATTGTCTCTGACCCCGACCATGTCCTGAACAGTGAATACAAATTGTTACCATCAAATCGGAGGTACAGGGTACCAAGATTTAATAAGGTTAGACTGAAGCACTCTTTTGTGCACCAGTCAATCCTGAAACTAAGCATAGAACTTAATCCCAGATCAAATGTACATTGAAGGGTCTTGAATGTGTCGTCATTTGTGATTGTAATGTTATGGTGAATATATGTATCCTCATTTCTTGTCTTACATTCTTTGTCTTTGTTGATGTTGCAAGTGGAGCTGCTGAGATGCAAGAAAATTTTTAGACTTGATCTGACAATAAAGTATTATCGTATCGTTTCGTACCTCTGGTGGGTAGCATTAAGGACAATCCCAAAAGATTTTATAACTACTTAAGGGAGAAAAGAGAGAGAGTGGGACCTCTCAGGAATCAGGACCTCTCAGGTGTGATCACCTCTGTGTGGAACCACAGGAGATGGGCAAGGTCCAAAATAAGTATTTCTCCTCTGGATTTACCGAGGAGAAAGACAGTAGGACGGAGGAAATTGGAGCAGTCAGGGTACTGCCGAAGAAGTACCGAAGGTACTGTCATGTTTGAAGGTAGACAAATCTCCAGGGCCTGATCTGATATGTCCGAGGACATTGTGGGAAATTAGAGAGGAAATTGCGGGAGCTCTGGTTGAAATTTACAAGTTGTCCTTAAATACAGGAGAGGTGCCGAAAGACTGGAGGGTGGCAAATGTTGTACCTCTTTTCAAGAAGGGCTGCAGGGAGAATGTTGGGAATTATAGGCCGGTGAGCTTAACATCTGTAGTTGGTAAGTTACTGGAGAGTATTCTGAGGGATAGGATATACAGGCATTTGGATGGGCAAGGGCTGATTAGGGATAGTCAGCATGGTTTTGTACGTGGGAGGTCGTGTCCCACAAATCTGAATTTTTTAGAAGACGTGACCAAAAAGGTTGATGAGGGCAGAGCTGTAGATGTTGTGTACATGGACTTCAGTAAGGCGTTTGACAAGGTTCTGCATGGTGGGCTGCTCTTGAAGGTTAGATCGTATGGGATCCAAGGAGAGATAGCTGAATGGATAGAAAATTGGCTCCATGGAAGGAGGCAGATGGTAATGGCAGAAGGTTGCTTCTCAGACTGGATGCCTGTGACTAGTGGTTCGGTGCTGGGTCCGTTACTGTTTGTCATCTACATCAATGATTTGGATGAGAACATACAGGGCAAGATTAGCAAGTTTGCTGATTATACAAAAGTTAGTGGTTTTGCAGATAGTGAAGATGGTTGTGAAAGATTGCAGCAGGATCTGGATCGATTGGCCAGGCGGGCGGAGGAATGGTTGATGAAATTTAATTGCAAAGAAGAGTGAGGTGTTGCATTTTGGGACGTCGAACAAGGGCAGGACCTGCACAGTAAACGGCAGGCCTCTGGGTAGTGATGTCGAGCAGAGGGATCTAGGAGTACAGGTGCATGGTTCCTTAAAGGTTGAGTCGCAGGTAGATAAGGTGGTCAAAAAGGCTTTTGGCACTTTGGCCTTCATCAGTCAGAGTATTGAGTATAGAAGTTGGGAGGTCATGTTGTAGTTGTATAAGAGGTTGGTGATACCGCATTTAGAATATTGTGTTCAGTTCTGGGCATCAAGTTATTGGCAAGATATTGTCAAGCTTGAAAGGGTTCAGAAAAGATTTACGAGGATGTTGCCAGGACTAGAGGGTGTGAGCTATAGGGAGAGGTTGATTAGGCTGGGTCTCTATTCCATGGAACGCAGGAGGATGAGGGGAGATCTTATAGAGGTATACAAAATCACGAGAGAAATAGATCGGGTAGATGCATAGTCTTGAATGAATGAATGAATGAATGAATGAATGAATGAATAAGTTTATTGGCCAAGTATGTGCATATACAAGGGATGTGCCTTGGTGCTCCGCTCACAAATGACAACACAAACATACAGTTAACAATTAAGAATAAAGCATAACCACATCAAAATAATAAGGATACAACATTACGGTCTAAACATGTGGGTGAAAATAAACCAGAGCAAAAAAGAGACTACAGACTTTGGTTATTGAGTAGAACTATCATTCGTGGGAAAAAAGCTGTTTTTATGTCTGGCTGCTTTGACAGTGCAGAGTCGCCTTCCAGAGGGAAGTGCTTCGAAGAGTTTGTGGCCAGGGTGAGAGGGGTCAGAGATGATAGTCTTTTGCCCAGAGTAGGGGAATAAAGGACCAGAAGACATTGGTTCAAGGTGAAGGGGAAAAGATTTAATAGGAATCCGAGGGATAACTTTTTCACACAAAGGGTGAAGGGTGTATGGAACAAGCTGCCAGAGGAGGTAGTTGAGGTTGGGACTATCCCATCGTTTAAGAAACAGTTAGACAGGTGCATGGATAAGACAGGTACATGGATAGGACAGGTTTGGAGGGATATGGACCAAGCGCAGGCAAGTGGGACTAGTGTAGCTGGGACATTGTTGGCCAGTGTGGGCAAGCTGGGCCGAAGGGCCTGTTTCCACACTGTTTCACTCTATGAGTCTATGACTCTATGTATTCGATATCAGGAGCAATAACCTGTGAGTGTGTTAGAGATCAGCAAGAAGGAGTTTCTCTCATGTTATATGTCAGTAACAGGGAGCCTGTCATATGGTAGATATTAGTAACAGGCAGCTGTGATTTTGTTAGATCTTAGCAACAGGGAGCTCTCAGTGTGCTGAATATGATTGAAAGAAAACTGTGAGTGCATTATCTATCAGTAAGAGGGAGTAGAGTGTACTCAGTAACAAGAAACTGGCTGTGTTAGATATCGGTTTCAATAACAGAACTTTAATATATTACATTTCAGTAGCAGGAAGTTGCGATTGTGTTGGATATCAGTAACAGGAAACTTGTCGCGTGGGTTAGATATCAGTATCAGGGTACATTGTGTATTAGATATTAGTAACAGGCAGATGTGATTTTTATTAGATCTGAGCAACAGGGAGGTCTCAGTATGTTCAGCATGATTAAGGGGGAGCTGTGTGTATACTAGACATCAGTGACAGTGGATAGTGTGTTTGTTAGGTATCAGTAATAGTAACAACCTGTTAAGATAACTACCTGTAATGGGAAGCAGTTATTTTGTTTCCTATTGGCAGCACGGTGGCGTGGCGGTAGAGTTGCAGCTTTACAGTGCTTGCGGCGCTAGAGACCAGAGTTCGATCCCAACTATGGGCGCTGTCTGTACGGAGTTTGTACGTTCTCCCCGTGACCGCGTGGGTTTTCTCCGAGATCTTCGGTTTCCTCCCACACTCCAAAAACGTACAGGTTTGTAAGTTAATTGGCTTGGTGTAAATAACATAACATAACATAACATAACATAACAACACTTTATTGTCACTCGGCACAACACCGAGCGAAATTTCAGCAGTCACACAAAATACAGCAAAAAAGAAAAGAACACAGGACACAAATTGTCCCTAATGTGTGTAGAATCGTACTAATGTGCAGGGATCGCTGGTCGGTGCGGACTTGGTGGGCCGAAGAGCCTGTTTTAGCGCTGTATCTCTAAACTAAACTAAACTAAACAGAGTATGTGGATATAAGTGACAGAAATTATGATTTAGATATCAGCAAATTGAAACAATGAGTTAATTAGATATCATTAACAATGATTTATGTGTGTGTTTAAGGACTTACAGGGAATTTTGAGTGTGTTAGCTGTCAGTTACAGACAACTGGGCATGCGCGAGAAATCTGCTAAACGGAGTTTTGAGTACGTTCATCACCAGTAACGAGGATCTGGGTGCGCATTAGCTATCAGTAATGAGAAGTAGTGAGTGCATTGTACATCAGTTACAGTGAGCATTGATTGAACTACGTTTCAGTATCAGTGATCCGATGATGAAATTCACCACTGCCTCCAATGTGCCAGCATAGTCTTCAGCTGATTGAGGAAAAAGGTAGCTGAAGATCAAGACCTCAGACCTGGTCAAAAGCTCCTGGTCTACAGGATCCCTTATATGTTTCTAAGACTTGGACTACCCAGGACTGGCATCTCAAAGCCATGAGAAAACGCCTGCAATGCTTTCTCTGCAAAGTCCATCAAATTCACTGGAAGGATGTTTTGAGTTATAAGGAGTGGCTGAATAGGCTGTACAATTTCTTCCTTAAGCACAGGAACCAGAGGAGATATCTAAAAGAGGTTTATAAAATCGCGAGGAGCATATATGAGGAGAATAGCCAATCTTTTTTCCCAGAGGTAGGAGAATCTAAAACTAGAGGACATAAATTTAAGGTGGGAAGGGAAAGATTTTAAAAGGGTAATTGATGTAATTGATGTCAATAATGGATCTGGGATTAAAAGGAGCTATAGTATAAACTCAAAGGTAACACACTAGCTGGGAATATTAAGATATCGGTATTGAGCTGGAGAGTAATTGATATCAGTAACTTAGAGTGCGTTAGATATCAGGAACAAGGAGCTAGAAGTGTGTTAGATATTAGTCAGGGAGCCTATAGTGCTTTAAATATCAGTGACAGGGAGCTGTGAGCGTGTTAGATATCAGAATCAGGGAGCCGTGAGTGTGTTGGATATCAGTAGAGAGCTTTGAATGTTAGATATGTTGTGAGTTTGGTTGTAGGCAATTTACACCAAGCTTGGCAGTTTCGTGAAGTGTGCTAAAAATCACCTGGAGTGATTTTAGCAACAGATTAAACATCTGCAGGTCAGTGGTTGTAGATAAAATGCCTGGGCTGTGTAAAATGTCTGTGTTTGGACACTAAATTTGCTATGCTGCAGCCTTTTTCTCACTTTCATCAGGATCAGCATCTCCCATCTTCTACCCCTCAAAGTCCATTTTGTCCCCAGCAAACTCTGCTATCCTCTGTCCAGCCCACCTCATTAAATTTAAACAGAAGCAGGATCCCTCTGACCTGATGTCAGTGAGATTAACAGGATAGTACTAGGGTCATCTGCCTGACTGCAAGCTGTTATTGGTATCAGAGATAGTAATGAGATTCTTAAAGCTTGAAATGATATTTTAATAGGTGTTACTTATTCCAGTGCTCAGAACACACATCAGACCATGTATTTAAATTTGGCTAGTTATAGTAATTAAAATTTAAAAACTTAAAGAGTAAACATGCAATTAACCTAGTCAGATTTGATTAATTTAGATTTGAAGAACATTTACATATTTAAATATTTACATATTCATTTTCGTGAAAAGCATATCCATATTTTTTTTGTAACTCGCACTTGTTTTCAATAAAATTCGTGAGTGTTAATGCTCGTTGGCAACTTTGATCAGAAAAGCCCCCCAATAATCTTGCTGCTTGTTTATTTTTGGAGATATTATTCTCAATTTAAAAAATCTGATATTTTAATGGGAGTCACTTAATCCCAGTGCTTAATTTTAATAACACATAAAAAATGCAGATGCTGAAGTGGTAACAGGAAAATGCTGGAAACACTGAGGAGGTCAGGTAGCATCTGTGGAAAGAGAAACAGAGTTCACATTCCCATTGGAAGACACTTCACAAGAACTGGGAAAGAGAAAACTAGTTCATAAGGTCATAAAAAGTAGGAGTAGAATTAGGCCATTCGGCCCGTTGTCCAATCTGTCATTCAACCATGGCTGATCTATCTCTCCATCCTAACCCTGCCTTCTCACCATAACCTCCGGTACCTGTACTAATCAAGAATCTTTCTATCTCTGCCGTAAAAATATCTACAGACTTGGCCTCCACAGCTTTCTGTGGCAATGTATTCCACAGACCCTACCCTCTGACTAAATAAATTTCTCCTCATCTCCTTCCTAAAAGAACGTCCTTTAATTTTGAGGCTATGACTTCTGGTCCTAGACTCTCCCACTAGTGGAAACGTCCTCTCCACATCCACTCTATCCAGGCCTTTCACTATTGATGTATGTTTCAAAAAGATCCCCCCACATTCTTCTAAACTCCAGCGAGTACAGGCCCAGTGCCGACAAACGGTCATCATAGGTAAACCTACTCATTCCTGGGATATGAGTTAGTTTTAAATTGCAAAGAAGGTGGGATAGGATGGATAGGACAAAAGGAATATCTCCAAACGGGTGATATCAGGGTTGCTGTGGGGATAGATTTAGTTTAGTTTAATTTAGAGATAGAGCGTGGAAACAGGCCTTTCGGCCCACTGGGTCCGTGCCGACCAGCGATCTCCGCATATTAACACTATCCTACACACACCAGGGACAATTTTTACATTTACCAAGCCAATTTACCTACATACCTGTACGTCTTTGGAGTGTTGGAAGAAACCAAATGTCTTGGAGAAAACACGCGCAGGTCACGAGGAGAACATACAAACTCCGTAAAGACAGCACCCGTAGTCGGGATCGAACCCGGGTCTCCGGCGCCGCATTCACTGTAAGGCAGCAACTCTACCGCTGCGCCATGGTGCCGCCCATTGTGGTCAATAGGTTGATGTCGTCAGTTGGAGAATGACAATACTAAAAAAAGCAATGCAACTTGTCAGGAAAAGCAAGGCTCTGCTGTATCAGCAGATCAGGCTCTGCTGACAGAGTGCAAAGAAACGGAGCCAATCTCACAGGTGGACCTTCTCACTTGCAGCAGCAGAAATCATCATTTCCAAGAAGGATATAGAAAGTGAGTTCTCTGAAGTTGTAGAGTTCAATACTGAAACCAGAAGGCTGCCACGTGTCGAGATAGAAAATGAAGTGCTGTTCCTCACGCACTTCATGGACCTCGTTGTAAACTCAATGGACAATCTCTCCAGGATATCCTCTCTCAGAAAGATAGACACAAAAGCTGGAGTAACCCAGCAGGTCAGACAGCATCTCTGAAGAAAAGGAATAGGTGACGCTTCGGGTCGAGACCCTTCTTCAGTCTGACTGTGGAAGGGTTTCGACCCGAAACATCACCGATTCTTTTTCTCCAGAGATGCTGTCTGACCTGCTGAGTTACTCCAGCTTTTTGTGTCTGTCTTTGGTTTAAACCAGCATCTGCAGTTCCTTGCTACGCATATCCTCTCTCAGTGCTTCCATTATCCTCTCCTATTCACCGGCCCAGCTCCCCTTCCTCTTTTGCATTCCACTCTGCCATCTCTGAAACATCTACACTTCAGAGGAGGTCTCTGAGAGACAGGTCAGATGGGGTGGGATGGGAATTGCAGTGATGGGTCACAGGAAGCTCAGGGTCACCCCTGCAGATTGAACATAAGTGCTCTGAAAGGTCATCGCTCAATTATGTTTGGTTTCTCCAGTGCAGAGAAAATCACATTGTGATCACTGAATGCACTACATGAGATTGCAAGAAGTACTGCCATGTCATTGTTACAACTGGAAATATTGTTTGAGTCCGTGGATGGTGGAGAGGGAAAGGACGGGTAATACACCACCTGGGTTTGCAAAGCGAAGAACCGTAAAGAGGGGACTTATTGGTGGGGAACATACCAGGGACTCATGGAAGGTTGGCTTAGCCCAGTCCGTCATGGCCACAGCCCTTCTCATCACCACCTAAAGGATCTACATGAGGCACCGCCTCAAGAAGGTGGCATCTATCAAAAAGGATCCTACGATCTGGGTCTTCTTGGTGCTGTCATCGGGCAGGAGGTACAGAAGCCTAACGTTCCACACCACCTGGTTCAGGAACATCTACTTTCCTACAGCAATCAGGTTCTTGAACCCACCTGCGCAATCCTAATCCTAGCTTGGCAATGGACGACTGTGGACCAGCTTTTGCACTGTCATGTATATTTGCATTAATCCTTTTTTTTAGGTGGAATATTTCTTTCAGTGTCTTGTAGAATGTGTGTGTAATTTATAGTGTATCGTGTCTACGATGGAATTTGTTAAATGTGTCAAAGAAAGTTTCCTTCAGGCAATTGACTGAAGTATCAGTGGGAGAGCACTTTGGTACATTACAGACAAGGGGATTACTGGCAAAAGTGAGTTTGCTGGAGTACAGGAGAGCACATTCCTATTAGGGTGAAGGATAAGGCAAGCAAGCTTAATGAACCCTGCTTGACAAGATGTTGAGTTTCTGGTCAGGAAAAAGAGGTAGGCTTACACTAGTCAAAGAACCATCTGTTTTACAGCTGCCTTTCACTGGTGCTCCTGTAAACCACTGTTATGGTTTAACTAGTTTCTGATCTACATTTCCCACACTGTTCACCCAAGCATGCTAACGACATATGGGGTGGACCATTATAACTAAATAGGATTTATAAACGTAACAGAAGCACAATTATATTCTTAACGCAAGACAATTCATGCAGCAGTGCATTATCGTCACCAGATGTGGAGCCACACACACCAGTAGGTGCCTCCATTTAATACTCTCCCACAGAATTCCTGTCAGTCTAAAAATAATTTCACAGCATCAACATATCCAGGAAATGTTCCTTTGGACTTAAATGGCACAGTTACAAACGTTTTGGTTTTCTGACGTTGTCCGGAGTATAAGTGGTGTCCAGGGCCATTCCAAAGTACAATTTGCAGAAATAAGGGGTTGTCTTGTTCTAGTTTAGTTTAGAAATACAGCATGGAAGTAGGCCCTTTGGCCCACCGAGTCCGTGCCAACCATTGGCCACCAATTCACATTATTCTATGTTATTCCACTTTCTCATCTATTCCATACACATTAGAGGTAATTTGCAGAGGCCAATTAACCCACATGGTCTTTAGGATATGGGCGGAAACCTGAGCACCTAGAGGAAGCCCGTCTGGTCATAGGTAGAAGGTGCAAACTTCACACGCACAGCACCCGAGGTCAGGATTGAACCCTTGTCTCTGGTGCTGTCAGACACCAGCTCTACCAACTGCGCCACTGTGTCGCTGAGGGTGGTTAAATTCCGTTAGCAGCACCTCTCTGTATGTGATGAGATACAGACACTCGGGAATTTGGAAATCTCCGAGGATGAACTGAAGGAACAGCCACTGGGAAAATTAAGGCCACAGATAGGGAGAGGTTGGCAGCTGATGGTTTTGAACCCTTGGTACATTCACAGTGTGACAACATGGTTGGAAGCTGTTGTGGGAGAAGAGAAATGAAACACAGGGAAGGAATGACTACAAATGCTTGTGGTGAAAATTGGGGGGATGGAGGTCATAGGTGAGAGGTGACGAGATTGTTTATCAGGTCATTGGGCATAGTTATACAGCACGGTCACAAGTTCATCAGCCCAACTCACCTATGCTGACCAATGTGCCTTCCTGAACTGGTCTCATTGCCTATATTTGGCCCGCATCCCTCTGAACTTTTCCTGTCCATGTACCTGTCCAAATGTCCTTTAAATGTTGGCTAAATGTCTTCCAAAGCTGATAATATTGTGATGACACCCGCCGAGGCGTTTAAGGGATGTTCAAGTGTCAACTGGAGAGAATTTTGGAAGCTGGAGCAAGCCCAAATTGCAAGGCCAAGCTTTCTGTTTTTGTAAAATACCCACTGGCCCCAAAGGTAAAATTATATGTTGTCATGTCGACCGCTGTTTAGAATAGATCGAGCAGGCTGCCACATGAAGAGTCACCAAGCACTTTCCACCTCGCTCCCAGCAGCCCAGTTAATCTTTCCACTTACCCAACTTCCCCTGGGATCTTGCAACTGATTCTGCTTCCACACCTAAATATGTTCCACATCATTACAGCTCAACACTTAAAATGGAAGTCTTTATGAGTTCCACGTTGTCTTTATTCTTGGCAATTATCCGAAATACATTCCGGGCTTGATCATCCAGCTAGGGGGAGCCTTTCTCCTGGTTTTACATCCTAGCCTTTAGCCTCTCCAGTCCTGGGTAGGGCTCTGGCCATTTTGACCTCACCATGCTATACCATGGTCTGCTTTCAGACCACAACAAGGATACAAGGGCTCCACAATGTAAAGGAGTTATATTCAGAGTGTCTGTTATTCTCCCTTGAATTCCCAAGAGCAAAGGACAAATGGCTGGAGAGTTTACTGTATTGAGTTGAGAGTATCGGAGGAATACAGGAAGGTGGGGTAGGGGATGCTGTAACCTTTCTAGTCTTTGCATTCCATTGCAAGCTTCAGTGGTACCTAGGGTCAGGCATCATGGGGGCTGCCCTGCTCATGGCCCATGATGGGAGACCCAGTCCAAGCTGCAAGGAGGGAGGAAGGGGTGGGGGGTGGAGTGGGATCAGGAGCTCAGCCTTGTTTAGGTGGTGGGTGGGATATGAGATAGGAATCAGAGGAAACAGACCAGGTGTCAGTTGAGGCCTTTGACAGAGTGGGGAGGTGAGCCAGAGATCAAAGGTGATGGGATGAACTTTTTGGCTGATGATCACGTCCTGCTCTCTGCTGGGAAGAGCCTGTTGCCGAGGAAGCATCCATTAACAGAACCTTCCAGAACAGGTTTGCTTGCAATGCTCCTGCACAAAGTTATGTCATTTGGCTCGAGGCAGATCACATTTGAACAAGTTCCATTGACTTTGAGTTTGAATCTGAATTTAGTTGTACTGAGGTACACTGAAAAGCTTTTGTTCCATGCCAACCAGTCAGCAGAAAGACAATACATGATTACAATCGACCCATCCACAGTGTACAGATACAAGATAAAGGGAATGATAATGTGAATAATGTTGAGTGCAAGATAAAGCCAGTAAAGTATGATCACAGATAGTCCAAGAGAGTCCAAGAGGTAGATAGCAGTTCAGGACTGCTCTCTAGCTGTTGGTAGGATGGTTCAGTTGCCTGATAACAGCTGGGAAGAAACTGTCCCTGAATCTGGAGGTGTGGTGTTTTTGCACTTGAAGTGATGCATGGTGACCTAAGAGTAGTCATTATTTTGTAAACGATTGACCTACATTTGAAAAATGCTGAAAACTCTACAGCAACCATATTTCTAAGGAAAAGAGTTTGGAAGTGCCTCAGAGGGAGTTGCCACTAATTCTCTAGAATATTCTATTGGTCCAAGGGCCTACGTTTGTGCAAACGGTGTGGTTGTATTCCCTGGAATATGTAAGGTTAAGGAATGATTTGCTCCAAAATATTCAGATGTGACTGGTGAATGGAGGGAGGCAAGGTTTCACCTTGTTTAGAGAAACCAGAATGAAAATTCTTGGTGCTCCAAGAATTAGAGCCCCCGGCTTTGTAGGGATCAAGTTGGGAAACAATTCTGCCCCAGCGTGATGTGGCAATTAGGAGTCCTCCTCCACAAATGACAATTGTTTCTGAATTAATTATCAACGTTGACTCTAAGAGTGGTAGACCCCTGTTAAAAGTGCAGCGTAGGTTCACCAGGTTAATTCCCGGGATGACGGGACTGACATATGATGAAAAAATGGGTTGACTGGGCTTGTAGTCATTGGAATTTAGAAGGATGAGAGGGGATCTTATAGAAACATATAACATTCTTAAAGGATTGGGCAGGCTAGATGCAAGAAAAAATTTCCTGATGTTGGGGGAGTCCAGAACCACGGGTCACCGTTTAAGAATAAGGGGTAGGCCATTTAGGACTGAGATGAGGAAAAACCTTTTCACCCAGAGAGTTGTGAATCTGTGGAATTCTCTGTCACAGAAGCCAGTGGAGGCCAATTCACTGGATGTTTTCAAGAGAGAGTTAGGTTTAGCTCTTAGGGCTAAAGGAATCAAGGGATATGGGGAGAAAACATGAACCGGGAACTGATTTTAGATGATCAGCCATGATCATATTGAATGACGGTGCTGGCTCGAAGGGACGAATGGCCTTCTCCTGCACCTATTTTTCTATGTTTCCATGTTTCTCTGTTTCCACTGGAAGTCATGATGGAAAGGAGTATTAAGCACAGTGTGGGCAGTCATTGACTGAGTCCTCATGGAATGGCCAAACAGATGCCTCCTCCTGCCCTGCTATATTCCTCTGCAGGAGCAAATGCAGCGGGAAAGGTAAAAACCTCCTTGGGCTGTGCAAGATTTGCAAAGTCCCGGCAATGTCTCTCAACAGGGAAATAAAAATGTCCATCAATCCGTGTTTACACTGCAAAGAAGCTTCACTTTTAATTCAATCTCCACAAACCCTAATCGGGAATCTTACAACGGAGCCACTTGCTGTACATAAACATCACGATGTGACGATCTGATCTCATCACCATGGCTGACAAAAGTTCATTAACCATTGATTAAAAAAAATTCTTCTAATTTTTTCCCCAGTCTCTTTCGCGCCCGATCTGCTCACAAGCATCAGCCTTCTCATCCTGATTATCAGGCGACGCCAATTTCAAACAGACATCTTAATTGTGATGTCAACGAATTAATTAGAAGTGTTAATTAGCTAAAAGCAATCCAAATTAAATTATTGCCATAATAAGCACAGAGAGTGAAATTGCTTTAATTTCTATAAGTGATCTGAATTGTGTCGGCTCAGTGCCGTCTCACTGCGCCCTCAGTCCTTGTCCTTCCACCCCGTACACACACCCTCACACGCTCACATGTGCATAGCTTCAAACATGCACACATAAACCATCACCACACATGTAACAACCGCACACCAAATGCTCAGAAACACACACACACATTCAGCTAAACACGCACATTCACGAAGATACAAATTGATAAGCAGGTGCACAAACGTTCAGGCATACACGCACAAAAAGGCATACATGCACAAGGTGTCACACGCGCAAAGATACACACACCCATCCTCACAATCATATACATTCATGCACTCACACAGACATAGAAACATAGCAAATAGATGCAGGAGTAGGCCATTTGGCCCTTCGAGCCGGCACCGCCATTCAATATGATCATGGCTGATCATTCAAATCAGTACCCCTTTCCTGCTTTCTCCCAATATCCCTTGTTTCCATTAGCCCTAAGTGCTATATCTAACTCTCTCTTGAATACATCCAGTGAATTGGCCTCCATTGCTTTCTGTGGCAGAGAATTCTACAGATTCACAACTCTTTGAGTGAAAAGGTTTTTCCTCATCTCAGTCCTAAATGGCCTACCCCTTATTCTTAAACTGTGATCCCTGGTTCTGGACTCCCCCAACATCGAGAATTGTTTTCCTGTCCAATCCCTTAAGAATGTTATATGTTTCTATAAGATCCCTTACTCATCCTAAATTCCAGTGAATACAAGCCCAGTCGATCCATTCTTTCATCATATGTTAGTCCCGGGAATTAAACTGGTGAACCTGCGCTGCACTACCTCATGTCCACACACGGACACATGCACACTCAAACATTCTCTCACACCGTATGTCTACACACACAAATGCACGCTCAAACATACCCTCATCCATGTACCCACACAAACAACCACTCGCCCACCACATAACCACACATGCAAATCCGCACAAACACTAACATTCACACACATGCCCACATACACAAGCACAGACGCACGCTTTTGCTTTCATGCACAAACACACTTTCACAACACATTCACACTCGCACACTTATACAGCCAGATCAACCAATATATACAGAAGAGCACATACAACTGTAACCTCCAACACACATTTAAACACACTTACAGAAACACTTACACACCCACACTCCCTTTTACATGCACACAAAATCATACATGTTTGTTCCTGTATATAAATCCCCGTAACCATACGCTTGACGTGGTCACCAACGCTCAACACGCTCATTCATTTACAAATCCTCCCCCACTCAACAAGGCAATCACACCACCACACACACATTCACACTCATTTAATTACACACGCACTTATATCCACAGATTCAGACAAGTGCACACATATTTCTCATTCACTCGCGCACACACCACACTCAGTTCCCATTCACATGCACACTTGCAGGGTTTGTGTAAGTAATGGTGTGATTCTGGATGAGTGTTTCAGTGTACATGTGTATGCACAGACAGCTGCATGCTTTGGCACTCACAATCCCACACATAGACACGCACACACACACACTTTCTGAAATGCACATATTTACCTATATACACATTAACACTCTCGTCCGCACACGCGCATCAATACAAACTTAAACACACGTGCATGGTCTTTTAAATACAATTGCATACTCGTACATACAAGAACATACACTCACAAAACACACTCCGCACACCCATCCTCATTCACAAACACACTCCTGCTCTCACAGACACATCTGCAAACATGCCAGCATGTACTCCCACATACACTCACAAACTCATGTGGACACTTGTGTATATATACTCACTAATATTCACATTGACACCCACACAGACAGATGCACAAAAACTCACACACACTCACATGTACTCTAACACATTCACAAACTCATTGACGTGCACGAGCATACACACACACACACACACACACACACACACACACACACACACACACACACACATCACACACACACACACACCCAGTGCCATCCTGATTGTTTCTTTTCCTCTCATAGGAACTCATAGGAGTTAATGGGGATGTTGAATTACTTCAAGGAGCCCATCCTTGAATCTTGTCTGTTCTCCATGTTGTTCACACTTGCCGAGGCAGAGCTCCAAAGAAGGCTTCTGCTTTGGGAATGTGTTGTCAGGCAAATGAACAGCAAGGCCTGTCCAATGGAGTTGACTGAGTAACTGGGTGACAGGTAATTGCTTGCAGCAGAGGCAGGTTGGTCGAGGACCTTTATCTGCCAGATGTTGAGTGTATCTCCTCATGTGCTTCAGTGAAGGTGTTGATGATGACTTGGAGCTCAGACTTTAATGTGCACAAACCAGGCACCCACCACGCTGCAAAGAAATTACCTGCACTTCTCCTTTAAATGTTCCCCCACTTTGAGGCTATGCCTTCCACCATTTGACATTTCCACCTTTGAAAAATGGTTCTGACAGTCAATCCTAACTATGCCTCTGGTCATTTTATAAACTTCTGTCAGGTCTTCCTCTGACGCTCCAGAGAAAACAATCTAAACTTGTCAAACCTCCCCTGATAGCTAATACCCTCGAATCCAAGCAGCCAAACCTCTTCTGCACCCTCTCCAAAGCCTCCACATCCATCCTGTCATGGGACAACCAGAAATGCACACAATACTCCAAACGCAGCCCAACAAAGTTCTGTAAAGCTACAATACGACCAACATTTTCTTATACTGAATGCTCTGCCCGATGAAGGCAAGCATGTCATAAGCCTTTCCTTCCAACTTCCGACACAACCTGGAGTATTTGGTGTAAATTACAACTGAGTTAAAAAGCTACAAAAAAAATCAAGGAATGATCAGACTGAAACCATCGATGATGTAGCATTTAAAGGGTCTCCAATGATTTGCGCATGGTAATGCTCAGAGACGCAGACTAGAATCCATACATGACATTAGGAATATGAGTTGACTACACCGCTCCACAAATCTAGCCGCCATCTAATATAATCATGGTTGGTCTTCCCCAGGCCTCATCTCCTCTTCTGTTCCAGTTCCTCACAGCCCACAATTTAAATGACCTTTCAAAAAATATATTCCTCCGCCTTAACTACCTCTATTTACCTGACCTCCACAATCCCTGGGCTGGAAGATTCACAAGAATCTCGACACATTGACCTTTATCAGTCAGAGGATTGACTATAGAAGTTGAGAGGTCATGTTGCAGGTATATAAGACATTGGTGAGGCCACATTTTGCGCATTGTGTTCAGTTTTGGTTACCATATTATAGGAAAGATGTTGTCAAGCTGGAAAGGATGTAGAAAAGATTTACAAGAATGTGGCCAGGACTTGATGGCCTGAGTTATAGGGAGAGGCTGAGCAGACTAGGACTTTATTTCTTGGAGCACAGGAGGATGAGGGGTGATCTTATAGAGGTGCACAAAATCATATGAGGAACAGACAGGATAAATGCACAGTATTTTGCCTATTGTAGGGGAATCGAGAATCAGGGCATAGGTTTAAGGTGAAGGGGGAAAGATTTAATAACAACTTGAGGGGTAACTTTTTTTATACAAAGGGAGGTGGGTGCATGGAATGAGTTGCCTGGGGAGGTAGTTGTGGCAGGTGGTATCGCAACGTTTAAGAAACATTTGGACTGGTACAGGGATAGGTTAGGTTTAGAGGGATATGGCCAAATGCAGGCAGGTGGGACTTGTGTAGAAGGGACATGTTGGTCGGCATGGGTTAGTTGGGCCAAAGGGCCTGTTTCCACGCTGTATGGCCTGATGACTATGACTCTATGAGATTCATGAGTCCCAGGTACCTCCGTTTTAAATGATAGTCATAAGATCATACATATTTTCATATGATCACTTTCCAGTTTTCTAACTTCCAAAAAATATGTCTATTTTTTTAGACTGTTCCTGATAGAACAGCCATCTCTCTTATTTCCAGGATTATCTGTAAGAATCTCTTCTGAATTGCTTCCTACCTGAGTATATCCTCTGAAATGGTCTGAAGAAGGGTCCTGACCCAAACATCACCTTTCCACGTTCTCCAGAGATGCCGCTTGACCCATTGAGTTAGTCCAGCACTTTGTGTCTCTTTTGAGTATAATCTTTCTTTACTTAGTTGTCCGAAACTGTACACAGTATTCAAGATGCACATCACCTTGTACAATACTTACCTATTTAAACTCCAATTCCCTAGCTCTGAAGGAGAATATTCAATTTGTCTTCTTAATTACTCATTGCATTTGTTGCTAACTTACTTCATGAACTCTGTACCGCACTGATTTGCAGTTTCTCTCTATTTAGACAATAGTCTCTTCCTCTTACAGAGTGCATGACTCTCAATTTTCTACATTAAACTTCATTTGCCCTTCTTTTGCCCATTCATTCAACCTATGTATAACCATTGTAGAGTACCAATGTTCTCGTTGCAACATGCTCTCTCACCTACTTTTATCTTATCAGCAAACTTGGATACCATAAACTTTCATCACCCACCCCCCCCTCCCCACTTCTGAGTTATTTATATGGATAGTAAATAATTGAAGGCCGAGACCTAATCCTTCTTCGGGCACTCTATTAATTTCTCTTTCTGAAATAGATCCATGGATTTAATATTTTCCTTGACCTCCGTTGTAAGCCATGTATTGTTCATTTTTCTCATGGAGTCCTTCATTCTGATTGTGATAAATGTTGCTGTGTTATGAAATAGCTTAATAAATATCTGCCACTGCTCATCTCCTGACCTCTCATTCAGCCTATTTTCCCTAGACAACTCTACCTTCATACCTTTATAATTGCCCTTCTATAAGTTCAGGACTCTGCTTTCTGACCCCGCATGTTCTCCCTCAAACTGCACCTGGATTTCCACCAAGTCTTACCAAAGGATCCTTATCCACAAGGACTCTTATTAATCCTCCCTTATTACATTCAACCAAATGTCAAATGTCTGATCCTGAGTAGATTCAATAATATACTTAGCAGTAAAATATACTGCTCTACAAAACAAATCCCGGGGAAATTCCATGACTTCCCGTTCCACTTTCCCACTGCCTTTTTTTATTAGTCTAATCAATGTGCAGATTAAAATTCCAGATAATTCCTTCCAGGCGGGACAGAGATTGGCGTGCACCTCCTCCAACTTCATCAAATGTATCTGGTTTTCCCAATGTGACCTCCTGGCGAGGCCCAGAACAGAAAGGTCAGTGTGGGAATGGGAAGGGGAGTTAAAACAGTTAGCAACCAGGGGATCCAGTAGGTCTTGACAGACCGAGCACAAGAATTCGACAATCTTATTCATCTTCAGTCAATCTGAAACAGAGATTGATAGCCTTGTGCTTCTACTTTTCGGTTTTTGTCCAGTGCTGCTCATAATCCCTCAGCAGAACTTTCTTCCTTGTTCCAACTATGTTGTTAGTGCCTCCATGGTCCAGGACAATTGCATCCCAGTGCCTCCCAGTTCAAGAGATGTCCTTAATCCAAGCACCAGGTAGTCATCGCAGCCGTTGGGACTTTCTGTCCCAGCTACACAAAATACCATCTATTCGCCAAGTTTTGCTACTGCTACATTTCCCTTTCCTCCCCTCACTTGCATGGCTCCCTGGGCCATGGTGCTATGGAGAGATTGCACATTGTGTCTACAGTTCCCACACGTCAAAACAGGGAGCAAGAACCTTCTCACCCTTCAAGCACGAGAGACTGCCAGTGCTGGAGTCTGGAGCAACAAGGAATCCAATGGGTGGGAGGAGCAGGTTGAGCAGCATCTGTAACCACACACATGTTGGATGAGAGTAAGAGCTGAGGATCCTCTAGAAATACTTGCCTCTTTTGCAGCTGCAACCTCTGTTCCGGACCACAGATCATATTCAAGGTGTTGCAGCATTCTGAATCTCGAGATCATCAACTCTGATCTGAGCAACCAACACTTTCAGCTGACGTGGACAATAAGGTCCATCAGTTTCCATATGTTGCATCGACATGCATCACCTATGCAGCTAGCTCAGTTTGATTCAATTTGTTTAGATTTAATTATTGTAACATGGACTCTTTGGTTGTACTATCAGCCTTTGAACAATCTGGAGACACTGCAAATAAATATCCACTCTCCGGCTCTCCGCTCTCTGTGTCTTCCCTGCCTCCAGACTCTCCCCTCTCCAGTCCTGTGTCTCCCCACCTCATCCCAGACACTCACATTCCACACATTCTCCTGGGCTGGTTTAACAGGGTTTGTTTTCTTTGGATAGGAGAAAGCTGACGGGAGGACATGATAGAAGTGTATAAAACTATGAGGGGTGTAGATAGGGTAGATGTTCGGAAGCCTTTCCCCTGAGCAGAGGAATCTAAAAGCACAGTTTTAAGATAAGGGACATGAAATTTATGAAGAGGTATGAGGAAGAACTTTTTCACCCAGAGGATGGTTAGAACGCATTGCCCAAGCAAGTGACAGGCACGCTCTCAACATTTGAGGTGTATCTGGGCGAGTGCTAAAATCACCAAGGCACAGAAGCCTACGGTCCAAGTGCTGTAAATGTGCTTAATGTAGATAATGTAGATAGTCTGAGGAAGGGTCTCAGCCCAAAACATCACCCATTCCTTCTCTCCAGAGATGCTGCCTGTCCCGCTGAGTTACTCCAGCACTTTGTGTCTGCCTTTGATGTAGATAGGTATTGGTTGGCCAGCATGGATGTGGTGGGCTGAAGGGCCTGATTCTATGCTGAATGACAGTATGAATCTGGGACTGATAACCTCTGCACTTCTCAGAAGTGGTGCCATGGGATCTTTTAAGTTTGCCCCAGGGCGACCAGTTGATGCCCTGGTTTAATGTGGCATCATCGAGAGGCCACCTTCAACCATACCTCTCTCTCTCTCTGTTGTGTTTTCAGCTCGCCCCATTTATACTGTCAGCAACATGTTAAACAGGGAGAGCAGGTGGGCAAAAATAAAATCCGCTCTAAATACATGAACCGCAAAAAAAATTGACGGAATCCAAACTCCGTGATTTTTAAAGGTACCTCGAAAATTAAAATGTCCAATTAGCGGATGATTTGCTCTGGGAATGAGGCACTTGGTGCTCCCTTATCTGGAGTCCATGCTGTAATTGCAATTACTGCAGCAGCTACCAAACAACCAGATCCTCCAACCCAAGGATAATGTTGGCTCTAATGGGGATGGTGTGATTCAGGGCAGTGGGAGCATGTACACTGCCGCTCTGTGCCGACATTTAGCGACTGAATCTCTAATCCTAATGAGTGATTGGCAGGTGTTTTCCTTTATAATGGTGAAGTTGGAGCCTTGTTGTTCGTCGCTTCGCTGTACTCGCCGCCTGCACGTAACACACAAAGGATGTAATGAGCCATGGCAGCTGGATCGCTCTCAACTCTACCCCCTCTCATTATAAGGAGCTCGGCACCAACGCTTTCAGGGTATGCGGTCTTGTCTCCCATCTTTTCCAAGGTTACATTCTCCGCAAGCTACGCAGGGCAGACACTGCATCGGGAATCTCATTAGCAGGTGCAGATATGCATTGCCTCTCAAGGGCAAGCATTCTAACGAGCATGCAGCGTCTACTATTTTTTTTTCGCCATCTGTGTCACTGAGGTCAATGCCTACCTTGTCGCTTATTGCGAAAACACAGATCATTTTAAAGCTTCAGCTGTGTTTGAGATGGGTTTTATTATCCTCCCGTCAGGCCACATAGTTGCTAAGGTATACGTGGGCATCTCCAGCGCAAACACGTTCTTGTGCGGGACGAGAAATGTTGACCCATGTGCACCGTTCAGGAAGCTGAAGGGTCTGTGTGGAGCCAGACCCACCAAGCCTCACTCTCCCACACAGGCAAAATCGTCCAGGCTGTGAAAGTAACATTCCACCAGCACCACGCGTCATCTCCACAAACAACATTGTCCAATTTAGGAAGCTTCTTCTTCCAAAGGCATTGACATGGTCCCATCCTAACATCTAGCCGACATGTAATGGCCAGCGAGCTGTATTTTTTTATTTTTCTCTCTCTCAAAATTATGGTAACTCAGTCTGAACATCATGCAGCTACGCAGCTATAAGTTACTCATCTCAACTACTCTCTAAGTCAATTATTGAATGTGAGAAAAAAATATTGCTGAAAGAACTCAGCAGACCAGGCAGCATCCATGGAGGGATATGGAGGGATATGGGAGATGACATTTTGAGTTAGGACCTGCCTTCAATCTCCCAACCTACCTCGTTGAGGTCCTTACACTTGTTTCGTCTGCACTTTCTCTGTACCACTGATTTCTGCTCTCTGGTTAGTTTTTTCTTTACACTATCTGTTGTACTTGCGTATGGCTTGATTGTATTCTTATAGAGAAGGATTTGAACAGATGGCTTTGAGCTTCTTGAAGGAGATGCACTCAACCAGGCAGATGGACAATATTCCAGCACACTCCTGACTTTTGCCTTCTACAAGACAGAGAGGACATGGTGTCAGCAAGTGAGTCTCCGATCTGTTCTTGTAGCCGCATGTATGAGGCTGGTCCAGTTGTGTCTCTGCTCAGTGATGACTCCCAGGATATTGATGAGGGGGGACTCAGCATGTCAAGGGTAGCTGGTTAGACTCCCTCTTGTTGGAGATGGTCACCTCTTGGTACTTTTGCAGCATGAATGTTCCTCACTCTTTATATCTCACAGGAGCCTGTCACCGCCTACACCCCCACTCTGCACCTCACACCACCTGGGTCACCTCCCTCTTCTTTCCCTCTCCCCCTTGTACTTACTTCACTTTCCCTGAAGTACATCCATGCTGCTTGAGTGGGCCTCTTCATGTGATGAGTTCTGAATTCCCACCTTGTCTGGCTAAAGAGGTTTGAGGTGAATTTTGCCCTGGCTCAGTTGGTGATATGAGATATTTACTGGCTTGGCCTTGGACCACACCATAAATGAAAAGCTTGGCTCTGCACCCACCCAATCAAATACTTTCCCTAGCATTCTTCAACATTTCCTTTTCTAGAGAAAGGATTCCTTGACTATTCAGTCTTGCCGGAAAATTGTAACATCCCAGTTCAGGTATCAACCTTGTAAAAACCTTTCTTTGTGAAGTGCCTTCACAGTTCCATTTCCACTTCTTTCAAGTCTCCCTTCCAACTATGTGCCACCCCCCCTCCCCCACTTCTATGTACTGCACTTCATCAGTCCATCCAATAGCCTATCTATGCCCAATGGAAGTCCAACACTCACTATTTACTAAACCTCCAAGCTTTGTGCCTTTCACAAATCTCCAAACTCTGCCTCGAAGTCACAATGCAAGCCATGAACCATATGTGAGAGATTGCTGAGCAGACTGTTTGCTGTTGCACATCGTACATCAGCGAAATGAGTACACTGCAAAAGGTGTTCATCGATTCTAACTGATTTAGGAAGTGCTGAAGATGTGACAGGTACTATACAGTGGCCCAAAGCCATCAGGGAGAATTGAGGTAAAGATGGGGGATGTGTAGGAAGGATGTGTAGGCAGATGCTGATTTACGCCGAAGAAAAACACAAAATGCTGGAGCAATTCAGCGTGACAGGCATTATCTCTGGAGAGAAGGAATGGGTGACCCAAACCATCAACCATTCCTTCTCTCCAGAGATGCTGCCTGTCCCACTGAGTTACTCAAGCATTTTGTATCAATCTAAAGATGGGGGACCTTCTGTGTCGTGAGATTCTGTGGCAACTTTAACTCAGAATCGAGAAGGCTGCCTTAAATAATGTTTGAATTGAATTACATTGAGCACAGGCGAGGTGAACGGCACTAAAGCAGTTTGTTCTTTCGGATTGACAGGCAAACTCTGTCCACCAGCAGGTGGATGCCTCAGCTTGGCATATGCAGTGGAGTTCAGTGGGCCTTGATTGCAATGCAGGCTGCTCGCTACCTTAGTCCTGACTCAACAGAGACCAAATGCCGTCATGAACAACATCTGCCAACTGATGGCCCCACCTGGTGCACTATAATTCCTTCCCCTCAAAGGGAGATTGAGCTTCGAAGCTAAAAATAAACAAAAGAAGGTTTTTCTACTCAGGCCCAGGTTCTCTCTGTAATGGATATTTCTGTCTCTTTCTTACACGGCAGCCAATTACAAGACATTAAAAACAAGTGACTGCCTAACCTGCAGCATTTTATCATGAAGATTTGCTCAGTAGTGTTGTCACTGTGGTGTTCCTGAACTAAGGGATGGCACCAAGGAATTGTTCTGCGCTACAAATGGGACGAAAACCGACCAGCACTGTAACAATGGTATGAGAACATGACAAAATGTAGGAGCAGGAGGACACCACTCAGCCCCTCAAGCCTGTTCTGACGTTCAATTTCCTGGGCACACATATTCCTAAAGATCTGCACAGCACATGGATGTAATCATAAAAATAGTTCATCAATGCCTCGATTTCCTCAAAAGTGAGGTGATTCACGTGTCGATGAATACTCTATCTAACTTTTGTACGGAGGGCATAGTGACAGGTTCCCACATGGCTTGGTTCGGTAACTTGAATGCCCAAGAATGAAGGAAGCATCACCAAATTTTGGACATTTCCTGATCTATCACAGATATTGACCCCCCCACCATTAAAAATATCTGCAGAAAGTGATGCCTCAAGTAGGAAGCTTCTTCTTCTTCTGTCGTATGTCTTTTAGGCCTGCAGCTCCGTTGAGGCGAACCAGGCCAACGTGTCATCGTCCAGGTCAATCAGACCTCGTCCACCATTCGGTGGCCGGTATTTGGGGCAACTGGTGACTGTGTGCTCCACTGTCTGTGTTGGGTCCCCACACTCGCAGAAGGCACTGTCCACGAGACCCCACCTCTTCATCGCTACTCCATAGCGCCCGACTCCTGTCCTCAAGCGGTTGAGGGTTATCCACTGCTTTCGGGACAGATTGCCATAAAAAAAACAAGTAGGAAGCTAATAGGGAAGCCCCACACCACACTGGTCACAGTATGGGACTCACCTCACTGCCACCGGCGGGAAGGAGCAGGAGGCTGAGGACAGTGACCTCCAGGTTCAAGAACAACACCTTCTCATCAACAACTAGGCCCTTCAATCAGACCGCACAACCCTAACCACAGCCCTACCTCAGCAACAAACTACTATGGACCCTCTTCAGTGCACCTGTAGAAATTTAATAGATTATTCAATGACATGCCAAATCTCCTCAAACTCCTGAAGAAGTAGAGGCATAGATGACCTTTCTTTGTGATTGCATCAATGTGTTGGCCCAGGAAAGATCTTCAGAGATGTGCACGCCAGAGATCCTGATGCTGTTGCCCAAGGAAGACAGGTTCTACATACCTTGCTTGCATTACTTAGTAATGCAGATAGTTTGTTATTTATTGTATACTAGACCAAGTGGACCCGTTGGGCCCAAACCTCTCCTGCATTGGTGCAGCACCCTCTTCTCCACCCCCCCTCCCCCCTCCCCCCTCTCTCCCTCTCCCTCCCCCCCTCCCCCTCCCCCTCCCCCTCCCCCTCCCCTTCCTCCCCCTTCCCCTCCCCCCACCCCATCCCCCTCAACATCCTCCCTCCTCCCCCTCCCACCCTCCCCCCTTCCCTCCACCCCCCTCCCTCCCTCCCTCCGCTTCCCTCCCTCCCCCTCCCTCCCCAGGAGATAGATTTAAACTTTAAAATGTGAATAACTGTAAAAATATAACACCGATTTCAATGAAACCTCTTCCATTAGCACCAAAGGGACAACGGTGAGTAAGGTGGGCCTAAAATTGTCATGCTATCGTGTACCATTTTGGCTGTAGTTCAGGAACAAACAAACAAACAAACAAGAGTTTTAGTATATAGATTTATGTGTTGTGCTGTTATTACTGCATTAATGTGCCTGTAAAGATGCAGCAAGTAAGAATTCCATTGCTCCTTTCCTGGTACATATAACAATTAAACACACTACACTCATGTTATCAACAGAGGCAAAAAATACAAGAGCAAGGAAGTTATGTTGAACCTTGATAAAACATTGGTTCAGCCACACCTGAAATGTTGTGCCTCGTTCTGGGTGCTTCACTTCAGGAATGATGTGGAGCCTTCGGAGATGGTGTGGACAGGATCTATCAAAATGGTTCCAGGGATGAGATTCTTTAGTTATGCGATGGACTGGAGAAATCGTAGTTGTTCTCCTTGGAACAAAGGAGTTTCCGAAAGACCTGATGGAGGCATTAAATATAATGAAGGGTATGAGAGAGAAACTGTTATGATTGGTGGAGGCATCAAGAATCTGGGGAAGTTGGATGAAGGTGATTAGCTAAAGAAGCAAAGAGGGAAATTGCAGTGGGGGTTTGAGTCGGCAAGTCCACAATGCCCAGTATTGAAGGGGAGTGAGAAGGGGAATTCAATAGTAGTTTTCAAAGCAGAGCTGGACAGGTATCTGAAAGGAAAGGATATGGGGGCTCAGGACTTTCATCGGCCTGCTCGGCTCGACCCTGGGACTTTCCATCGCCCGGTGGGGGCTTCAAGGGGTTGGGAGCCTCGATCGCCTCGTGGCGCCACGGGAGAAGAACGAGGAGGAGATAAGACTTTGCCTTCCATCACAGTGAGGGTATGCCTAGAGCAATCACTGTGATGGCTGTTTTGTGTAAAAAATTGTATCTGTGTGTCTTGTGTTCTTTAATGTCTACTGCCGGACCCTGACGTGAGAGGACGCTGGCGTTGTGTATTCGCCGCTTTTCCGTCAGGATAGTTTGTCTGTTTGTCTGTTTGTTTCTATGTTAATTGTATTTGTAAAGCGCTTTGTGCATGTGTTAAGGCGCTATATAAAATAAATATATTATTATTATTATTATACATGGTTGTGGGGAAAAGTTGGAGAATGGGGCTTGCTGACTTGTCCCCACAAGAACTGATAAGAGCTGAATGACTCCCCTTCATTCCAATTCTTTCCTCACCACTTGCTCCATTCTGACAAATGGTACATGGCACATGACAGGTGGAATAGTGTAGATGGGGCATCTTGGTCAGCATGGACAAGTTGAATTGAATACTTTAATGTCACATGTGACAAGCCACAGTGAAATTCTTTGCTGAAAATAGTCGCCCCTTTGCTGAAAACACAGAAAATAGTCACCCACAAAGTTGTGGGCCAAAGGGCCTGCTTCCATGCTGAATGACTCTAAATGCTGCCACATCATATCCCCTAACATAGGCCAAGCACACAGATTGGCCATGCAAGAAACATGGTCGTCATCAAGACCTTATAATCAGAACAAGAGGAACAAACAGAGTCAAATGATCAGCCATGATCACATTGAATGGTGGTGCTGGCTCAAACAAACCTATCGATGCTACCTAAACCAGGTGGCATTTCTACACTAATCCTATCCCAGCCCAATTTATTGTCCCCACATTCCCATGAGTTCTCTCCTAGATTTTACTACTCACCAACACAAAAAGGAGCAATTTACAGTCAGTTAACCTACCAATCCAGATGTTTGTTGGATATGGAAGCAAACCAAAGCACCTGGAGGAAACCCACACTGTCTCAGCGAAAAGGTGCAAACTCCGCACAGACAGCACGGCGATCAGAATTGAGCCCAGGTCTCTGAAGCAGTACTTGGGCTGGGTCACAACTGAGCCTCTTGCACAAGCGGGTGATGTGGTGTTATCAGACTATTGTACCATTGATTCCCACGCCCCAAGACTGGATCCCAACTTCACTTTATGAACCCAGAGCTTTGGAGCTGTGCTTGGGCTAGGCCGGCCTCAATGGAGCCTCTTCCATGAGTGGCTGACTCGGTGTTAGCAGACGGTTGTACCACAGAATCCCACTCTCCGAGACCAGATCCCAACTTCACTTTATAATCCACATGCTGCACTCAATCCGCATTAAATTTTCATTCAGAATCTGGACCAAGTCTGTGCCAAGGATGCATTTTGGTGTCACTACCAACTGTTAAGCCTTGTCATGCCACTGATGTGGAATCACGGCAGCTGTTGGGCCACTCTGTGATCTTGGTGTATGACGGTGTTGATGCCAGAGGATTAACTGTTGTAATAATTGTTCTTGCAGATTTGTTCAGGAGTAATCTGAAGTTAATTATGATGCAAAGTTCCTTGCCCAATAAATATAAACAGATATAAGGTCTGCAACATAGCCATCAGTAATGTTCGATTCTGCATGTTCTTGTCGGTACCTAAAGGCTGCTGAAGTATGATCACTCCTTAATTGGTGATTTGATTTTTTTTTTACAGGATAATGCACTGTATATGTCCATATCACCTCCTGAGTCTTGGTCTCAATCCAAATGTATATATTTTAATGATTCCCGGAAATAATTAAAAAGGCCAAGGTGTGGGGCAAACGATGTCCGCGCTGGATTGGGATGGGACGGTGGAGTCGCTGGTAGAGGTGCTGCCTCACAGCTCCAGTTTTTCGCCATATCCCTCCATTCCCTGTATATTCATGCATCTATCTAAAAGCTCCATGTCTGCTCCCACCACCTCCCCTGGCAGCATCTTCAAGGTACCCAGCACACTATGTTTAAAAAAAAATCACATCTCCATTAAGCTTTCTCCCTCTGAACTTATAGTTATGTCTTCCAGTATTTGACATTTGCACCCTGAAAAAATGGTTCTGACTGCCCCATATAATTTAATAAACTTCTCAGGTCACCCCTGGCGTGCTAGAGAAAAACAAGCTCTTCTTACAGCTAATACCCTTTCATCCAGGCATCATCCTGGTGAACCTCGTCCACCTCTCCAAAGCCTCCATATGCTCGCTATAATGAGGCAATCAGGACGGTCATAGATTCAAGGAGCTAAGCAGCACAGAAACAGACTATTTGGCCCACATTGTACATGCCGCCTAAATTGGCAATCTTGCCTGCATTTGGCCCATCTCTCTCTCTCTAAACTCTTCCTATCTATACATCTGTTCAAATGCCTTTTGAAAATCATAATTATTTCTGCTTGTGTAGCCTCCTCTGGCATCTCATTCCAGATATGGACTATCCTCTGAGTGAAAACATTGCTCTGAGCCACCTCTTAAATCTTCCAGTCTCACATTTAAGTCTATGCCCCTTTCAGTTTTAGAATTCTCTACAGTGGGATAAAAACTGTGGATGGTCACTTCATTCATATCCCTTGTGACTTGCACACCTCAATAAGGTCACCACTCAGACTCCTATGCTTCAAAGAAGTAAGTTCCAGCCTGTTCAACCTCTCCCTGTAATTCAAGCCTGCAAGTTCCGGTAACATCCTTGTGAATCTCTTCTGCACACTTTCCAACTTAATAACATCCTTCCGTTAACTGGCTGTCCAGAAGTGCACACAGTACTCCAAGTTAACGAGTACTCCATCAACGAGTTACACAGTACTCCATCAACGAGTTATGCAGTTGTATTACAATGTTCCAATTTTTGTACTCAATATCCTTCCCAATGAAGGCTGGCATGCCAAATACTTTCTTCACCACACTATCCTTTCTTCACCACACTTTCTTCACCACACTGTCCACCTGATTTGCACTATCAAGTAACCATGCACCTCTACTCCCTGTGTTCTGTAACACTCTCCAGGGCTCCACCATTTACTATTGTAAGTCCTTCCCTGGTTTAGAATACAAAGTGCGACACCTCACACTTGTCACAGTTAAATTCCATTTGGTATTCCTTGGCTCACCTTGGTTCTTGGTTCTTGGTCTTCCAAAATATTCCAAATGGAATTTAAACTGGAGGTGGGCCTACTGGAGGTAGATCCTGTTCGAAACTTAGAGGTATCCTTCCTCACTGTCCAGGAAGTAAAGATCATAAACCACTAGATTCAGCAAAATTCATGAGGGCAGCAGACTGAGGGATGTGGGTGGTAGCTCGTAACGCTGGGGCTAAGTTGAGAAAGTTGTGAAATGACGGACCAATTTTCAACAAGGTGAGAATAAACATGATTTGGGCAAGAGAGGTTGTGATGGAAAGTGAGAGAGTTGGAGTCCAGAGGTGTGGAGTCAGAGTTGAGAACCAGATGGGGTGAGACTTGACAACAGGGTGAGGTTTATAGGTGAAAAAGAGGGGGGTAGAAATGAACAGGGTAGGGTAGATGTGAGCAGAATGGAGATAGAGGTGAGGGGGATGTGTGAGTCAAGGTTTATGGGGAGACGGCAGAGAAGTTAGGAGGGAGAGACAGATCAGCCATGATTGAATGACGGAGTATACTTGATGGGCCAAATGGCCTAATTCTGCTCCTATCACTTATGACATTATGACTATATCTCTTGCTATTGAGGGCGTGCAGCGTAGGTTTACTAGGTTAATTCCCGGAATGGCGGGACTGTCATATGTTGAAAGACTGGAGCGACTAGGTTTGTATACACTGGGATTTAGAAGGATGAGAGGGGATCTTATCGAAACGTATAAGATTATTAAGGGGTTGGACATGTTAGAGGCAGGAAACATGTTCCCAATGTTGGGGGAGTCCAGAACCAAGGGCCACAGTTTGAGAATAAGGGGTAGGCCATTTAGAACAGAGATGAGGAAAAACTTTTTTAGTCAGAGAGTTGTGAATCTGTGGAATTCTCTGCCTCAGAGGGCAGTGGAGGCCAATTCTCTGAATACACTCAAGAGAGAGCTAGATAGAGCTCTTAAGCATAGCGGAGTCAGGGGGTATGGGGAGAAAGCAGGAACGGGGTACTGATTGAGAATGATCAGCCATGATCACATTGAATGGCGGTGCTGGCTCGAAGGGCCGAATGGCCTACTCCTGCACCTATTGTCTATTGTCTATTGTCTATTGTCTATCTCGGTACACACAACAATAATAAACTGATACCAGTACAATTGCACTCACTGAATAATTCCCATGGCACAGTTGAGAAGAAGCTGATCAGTTGTGCATAAAAAGAAAATTAGGGGATGAGATCAGAATCTTGACTAATTGCATCATAAAGTTCATGAGTATTTGCTCCAAGCTTTCTCAGACAATCTAGAAGTTCTGACGTGACGTTATTACAGGCCGTTTGAATCCTGCCTTAAACAAAACAATTAACTTTCCCCTTGACTATCCAAAACCTGCAGAAAAGGCATTGATTTGATTAATTGAGAGGAGTGGAGATGCTCACAGTCTAATTTCTTCCCCCAGCCTCACAATCTCCTGAAGGCATTCACGTTTGCTTTTTTCGCTCAACATTAAATTATGACTCTGCAACAATCTGCCTTAGCTGTTCTTTTTGCAAGCCATGCATCTGATAATTCATGACTATCATTTGCGCAAAGTAAAAAACATTTCAGCTGTCACTAAAGCATCTGGAGCTGTTCGCTCTCCTAAAGGATGCACTCATCAGTTTCCAGTGATGACTGCTCTGTAATCTCGGATTCACCACCAGGTTGGTTTTAACAGAAGCTGAGTCTAATAAAGCTCCATTGCTCGGGAAGGGAAGGAAATTAAAAGAGTGTGAATCAAGCAGAAGCAATATGAATGGAAGAATGAGCAGCATTATTAATATCTACTGTTAAACCCGTAGGTGATGGAGAGTGGAATCGAGTCCCAAAGGCTTCTTCCCACTGTTCCCCTGTAACCACTCATTGTGAGTAGGAGCCTTCCCCTTTAGACAGGAGAAATATCCTGCCAAGTTCCAGCTCTATGGAAATTCGAGATGTATATGCAATGTTGATGTAACTAGTGCCCATGGAAATTCACTTCTAATAAGCATGGGTTTTAAAACACCACTGCTACAATCTAGAGCCAAAGGGAGCTAGAAGCAGGGAATGTGATTGGAATATGCGTCCTGCTGCAATTGTCCAAAGTGAGCCTGGGAGCCATCCTGGTACAGTATATGCTGAGAGATGCATTGAAGTTCAATGCACGAAGGCTTCGCGGGACAGGACTGCAGTCTAAGGTCCTTCTGCCACTGAACTTTGAGGGGCTGGGCCTCTGTGCAAAAGCCTATCAAACACTGATTGATATTTGTTTGACTGACACTATCACTGTTTGACACTATCACTGTTCGACACTATCACTGTTTGACACTATTACTGTTTGACACTATCACTGTTCGACACTATCACTGTTTGACACTATCACTGTTCGACACTATCACTGTTTGACACTATTACTGTTCGACACTATCACTGTTCAACACTATTACTGTTTGACACTATCACTGTTCGACACTATCACTGTTTGACACTATCACTGTTTGACACTATCACTGTTCGACACTATCACTGTTTGACACTATTACTGTTTGACACTATCACTGTTCGACACTATCACTGTTTGACACTCTCACTGTTTGACACTATCACTGTTCGACACTATCACTGTTTGACACTATCACTGTTTGACACTATCACTGTCCAACACTATCACTGTTCCACACTATCACTGTTCGACACTATCACTGTTTGACACTATCACTGTTTGACACTATCACTGTTTGACACTATCACTGTTTGACACTATCACTGTTTGACACTATCACTGTTTGACACTATCACTGTTCCACACTATCACTGTTCCACACTATCACTGTTTGACACTATCACTGTTTGACACTATCACTGTTTGACACTATCACTGTTTGACACGATCAAACAAACTGGAGGGTGAGGGCATGTGGTTACAGGAGTGGAGGATGCGGGCATGCTAGCAAGCATGGCAGTGAGGGTCAGAGGACAAGAGGCTTAGGCAATGAGGACCATTGATCATGGGGGGCTTACAGGCGGAGGCCTGTGTGGTACTCAGCTCCCATTCGGCTTCCAGTGGACAACAGGGGCCATAAAAGGTGAGACCAATGGACAATAAACTGGGCAATAAATATAGAGGTGCGAGAAGTAATGCCAACACAGTGATCCAGAGCCACCTCAGTTTAGTACCCATTGGGCAATATGTTTTCAGATTTAAGTTTATTATTTTCATGTGTACTTGGGGTGTAGTGGAAAGCTTAGCTTTGCATGCTATCTGATCGAGTCAAATAATAATGTACATGAATACATTCAAGCCAATTTCAAGCACAACAGGTCGAGTTAAGGGAAAGGTACCGAGTGCAGAATATAGTTCTCAGCATTGTGGCACAACAGTTCCAGATACAAAGCCAATGTCTGCAAAATAGAGGAGAATCTACTTTGTACGCCGGCTTATGGAACGACTTAATGGCTGATAACAGAGTGGAAGAAGCTGTTCCTGAGTCTGATGGTGTATGCTTTCAAGCTTCTGCCCGATGGGAGCAAGTAGAGGAAGGAAAGGCCAAGGTGGGAAATGTCTTTGATTATGTTGACAGCTTTCCCGAGGTAGCGTGGTGTAGATGGAGTCGATGGTGGGGAGTCTGTTCTGTGTGATGGACTGGGCTACATCCACAATTCTCTGCCATTTCCTGAACCTTGGGCAGAGCTGTCGCCACACCAGGCTGTGATGTAATCCGGCAATATGCTTTCTGTGGTGCATCTGTAGACGATTGTAAGAATCACTGGAGCCATCCTCCCTCCCCCTGCTCTCCCTGAAGACCCAGGGCACCTGTCCCTGCCTTAGTCACAAGATTCTCACTCCTTCTGAGACTCTTGTCTCCCTCTCCTCTGGCAAGGATCCCCGAAGGACAAAAACGAGAAGCGAAAACAAAGGGAAAAAAAATGTTATTCTGCTGTCTCGAGCTGGTGATATCCTCAAAGGAAGAAAACAATGTCCTGGTCAATATTATTCAGCCACAGTTATTCGTCAGAGACGTGTTTACAAAAAGGGAGGCACATCAGAATCTGTGCTGCTCAGGTAGTGTGAGGGGATATTCACTGTAGTTCCTTGCTGAACGAAGAGCTTTGAGATGGAAGGCACCGTTCATGGCTGGGACTGCTTTCTTCTTCCATCATAGTTACTGGTGTACACAATCTCTACCCTGCAAATAGCTTCTACCAGCTGACACTAATCTTTAAATGAACGGTAAAACATACTGCTCCCTAACAGTAAGGAGCCAGATTAAACCACTAAGAGATACCTTCCGTGTTTTAAAGTGACATCTTACAACGGATCCATAAATTAATTCCTCATATGATTATTGATCTGCCAATTATCCTACGACCCTGATTGTATCCCATTCGCGATCCTTGACAAGACCCTGTCAACAACTGCCTCGGCCAAATCACTTTCCAGTCTCATCTTAACATTTGTGGACTGCGGACATTGACTGGGTGCAATCTCTGTCAGACACAGCCTCCCCCTATCCTCCACTCTCTCATACCTGGCCCCAGACCACGCTGCCATTCCTATCCACAGCTCCTTTCCCTGGGTTTCTTTCTCTGGTAACCAAACCGCTTCCTGGCACCATGCCCAGAACTTGCCCCATTGCCTTTGCCCACCATGTTCTCCGACCATTGATGGCTTCTGATTTCCCGTGGACACAGTCCAAAGGAGATTCACCGGCCAACTCTTGGGATGAGAGGGTTGGTATTCCCTGGAGTTTAGTAGAATGCAGATGACCTTTAGTTTAGTTTGGTGATACAGCATGGAAACATGCCCTTCGGCCCGCCGAGTCAACGCCGACCATCAATCACCCATGCACTAGTTCTACACTAAACACTAGTGACCATTTACAGAAGGCAATTTACCTCCAAACCTGCAAGTCTTTGGAATGAGGGAGGAAACCAGAGCACCTGGAGGAAACCCATGAGGTCACAGGGAGAACGCAAAACTCCGTACAGACAGCACCCATAGTCGAGATCAAATCCGGATCTCTGGCGCTGTAAGGCAGCAACGCTACCTCACTGCGCCACTGTGCCACCCCTATTTTTTTAAATATAACGATCACCCATACACTAATTCTATCCTAGACATTAGGGATCATTTACAGAAGCGAATTGACCAACAAGCCTGCACATCTTTAGGATATGGAATAAACCCGGAGAACCCGGTGGAAACGCACGTGGTCACAGGGAGAACTCAGACTCCCTACAGCCTGCACCCATAGTCAGAATCGAACCTGAATCTCTGGCGCTGTGAGGCAGCAACTCTACCACTGCGCCACTGTGCCGCCTTTGGAACTTATCCAAACATATCAGATCTAAGGGGGACTTGACAGGGTAAATGCTGGGATTTTTTCACCAGTGAGAGAGTCATGGACAAGCAAACATTAGCAACAAAATAAAGCCTGTCATTTAAAACTGAGGTGTGTTGAAGTGAGTCTCTGGAATTCTCTACCTCTGAGCATGCTGGAGGCCAGATCATGAGAAATATTTAATATGGAGATAGATCAAGGAATTAAAGGTTACGGGGACAGGCACACAAGAGTTGAGGTCAGTGTAGACCACCTACGATTGTACTGGAAGGCAGGGCTAGCTGGAGGGGCCTACTGGTCTTGCTTTCTTGACTTATTTTCTGTCTCCGTGGTTTTTTTTAACCTTCTTCTTCCAATTGTTAATTTGTGGGAAATAAGCATCATAGGTTCCAAATCATTGTCTGTCCCTCGTGATCTTGGGTTCAAGTGCATGTAGCTGGAACCCTAGCTTGTTCAGAAGCAGTGAGGCTATCAGTTAGCCAATGTCATTCACAATCATCATCATTTTTCTCATCCTTATCAAAAGCTTGCTATCTTGCAGTGGAATGCAGTTGTTAAATCTTAATATCAGGTATAAAACACACACAATAATCATAAGTAAAACACAAAATGCTGGAGGAACCCAGCAGGTCAGGCAGCATCTGTGGAGAGAATGGACAAGCAATATTTCAGGTCGGGACCCTTCTTCAGATTAATTTAATTGACTGATTGAAGGGTCCCGACCCAAAATGCCACCTCCCCATTCCCTCCCCAGATGATGTCTGACATGCTGAGTTCCTCCAGCACTTTGTCTTTTGCTTAAGATTCCAGCATCTGCAGTCTCTTGTGTCTTCACAATGATCATAAAATGATTGTGGAGTTTTCTTCCCGCTGGCTACTTTACAAATAACCTCACAGAAAGATTAGATTCTGCAAACTATTCTTTGAAAGCGAGTGTTGAGATCGCAGTCAAACAAGGTGCCCAACACTGTGTGTTTATTTACTAATCAGAATACCAATTAGCAATTCCTGCATTGAGCCTTATATGGCCGATGGCTAATTTACTGGATAATTTAATACACTGTTTTAATAGGAACCTTGCATCTGATTAGTGTGGTACTTGACTCAGAAATTGATGGACTTTGCAGAAACCTTCCTGTTTCTGACTCAACATGGTGTTGCCCTGGAACGTTTGACAGGGTCAAGAGAGTGCAGGGAGAGCCTTACTGAGCCTCAGCTATGTCTGCTATGGGAATGTTTGATGATGGGTGACTGTTGGCAAAAACATAGCTACCTCCAGCTCAGAGATTTTGCTTTATTTACTTGTTTGTCAGTCAGATCAGCATTTATTGCCCTGGAGAAGGTGGAGGTGGTGAGCCGCCATCTTGAACTACTGCAGTCCGCCTGGCGGATGGACTCCTCCAGTGATGTTGGGGAGGGAGTTCCAAGGTTTAGACTCAGTAACAATTAAAGGAATAATGACTAGTTCCTAAGTCAGGATGGTGCATGACTTGGAGGGAAATTGCAGGAGATGGTGTTGCTCCTGTCCATTCTCATGGTGGTGGCAGCTTTGAGATGCACCTATCAAAGAAGCCCAGGCCAGTGACTCCAATTTCAGTAGATGATGAACACTGCAGGCACCTTGCACCAGTGGTGAAGAGAATCAACGTTTCGGGTGCCACACAAGCAAATTGCTTTGTCCTAGATCTTGCTGAGAGTTGTCGGAGCTACATTCATCCAAGCAAGTGGAGAGCACCCCCATCATGCTCCTGACCTGTTTAGAGATACAACACGGAATCAGGCCCTTCTGCCCACCGGGTCCGCACCGACCAGCGATCCCTGTACGCTGGCATTATCCTACATACCGGGGACAATTTACAATTTTACCGAAGCCAATGGACCTACAAACCTGTACATCCTTGGAGTGTGGGAGGAAACCGGAGCACCCGGAGAAAACACACGTGGTCATGGGGAGAACATAGAAACTCTGTACAGACAGCATCTATACTCAGGATTGAACCCGGGTCTCTGGCACTGTAAGGCAACAACTCGACCACTGCCCCACCATGCCACCCAATGTGTCACGGTGGATGGTGAGTGGTGGGAAGGTTTTGGGGTGTGAGGAGTACAGTCACTTTCAACAGGACAACCTGCCTCTGACTGCTTTTGTAGCTGTGGTATTGATGGGACTGGTGCAGTTGATGTTCAGGTCAATGATGACCTGTATTGTTTAGGGGCTAAAGTTTGAGGTTGAAGACCCTGTGTCAGAGGCAGGAAGGAGAGACAAGATCAAACTGTAGGGAGGATGGGAGTGGGTAGATAGGGCAAAGGGAATATCTCTGATCAGTCGCCATGGGTCATCTAGTTTAATAGGGTAGGAGAACGAGGTAGTTGGAGAGTGAAAAGACGAAGTAATGTAAGAGTTGTGAAATGCAGGGCTACGGGCAGGAGGTCAGATTGTGCTAAAGGAGAGGCGAGAACTGAGCCAATATCAGGGAGAGTTGGCCTGGCCTGCTCTGGTGCAAACAGAGAAAGCAAGTTACCCAGAGCTGGAGAATTTGATATTGACTCTCTGGATCAGAGAGTTGGCCTCAGCTCATCTCATCTGTGCATCCTGTCCCATAGACAGCCACTACTCTTTAGTTTAGTTTATTATTGTCAAATGTACTGAGGTACAGTGAAAAGCTTTTTGATGTGTGCTATCCAGTCAAAGAAAAGACTATACAAGATTATAATCAAGCCATCCACTACAGATAAGCAAAAAAGATACAACTTTTAGTGCAAGATAAAGTCTGATAAAGTGATTAAAGATAGCTCAAAGGTCTCCGATGAAGTAGATGGAGGTCAGGGCCACACTCTAGCTGGTGAGCGGATGGTTCAGCTGCCTGATAACAGCTGGGAAGAAACTCTCAATTTAGACCCACATTAATTACTCCTGAGGTGTGACTGTTTATCTAACCTTTGATTGTTACTGCACCAAGCAAACCTATAAACTACAATCTGCAGGTAAAGTGAGTTCAATGGTTCTTTAATTATCGCAGTATCAAGGTACAGTGACATTTTTTTTTTGCACACATATCAGTAAGATTATTGCCATAGAAAAGTATGACCCCCGTGCAGGATAAATTGGTCAGTATCATAGTTATTTAGTCAGGGGGAAATTCAGTGTGGCAGGGCTAGTGCAGGCAGGAGTAACTTCACAAAATGTCCGGAGGGGTCGATGTTTCTGGAAGCATCTGAAGAACAGGATGTGTTCCGATGTCGGGGGAGTCCAGAACCAGTGGGGGTCACAGTTTAAGAATAAGTGGTAGGCCATTTAGGACTGAGATGAGGAAAACCTTTTCCACCCAGAGAGTTGTGAATCTGTGGAATTCTCTGCCACAGAAGGCAGTGGAGGCCAATTCACTGGATGTTTTCAAGAGAGAGTTAGATTTAGCTCTTAGGGCTAATGCAATCAAGGGATATGGGCAAAAGGCAGGAACGGGGTACTGATTTTGGATGATCAGCCATGATCACATTGAATGGCGGTGTTGGCTCGGGCTGAATGGCCTTTTCCTGCACCTATTTTCTATGTTTCTATGTTGTTTGTGCTCTGGATCAGAGAGTTTGCCCCAGCCAGTTCCCTTCAGCGCATCCTATTCCACAGACAGCCATTTCCCTTAGGCCCAGATTAATTACCCCTGAGATGGAATGTTTACCCAACTTAGATTGTTACTGCACCAAGCAAACCTAGCAGCTGTAATCTACAGATAACGCTCCCTGGAATACAATCCATCCCTCTCGATATTGCTACCTCGGCGATCCCTGTCTATCGGTCCCATCAGCAGCCTGTCCTTAAGCTGACATTGCCGTCTGTGGAGTGCTACCAGAAGTCTGGTGTGTCACCTCCCTCTCGATATTCGATTGCATGGAAAGTGAATTGCACTGCGTTAGTTTTTTAGCACCATGTGTTGAGGGATTAATGTAACCTAGAGGAAATGGCATTGGGGATCGTGTCCGGATGTAAATCGTGACAGAATTGGACCAGAGTGGGACCCATACCACAGGTCCTCCCCCCTCCCCCCCCCCCCCCCCCCCCCCGGGTTATGAATTCCCGACTTATGGACACCACACACACATGAATGAGTATTTGGGAGAATGGTGGTATACACAAAGTGCTGGAGTTATTCAATGGGTCAAGCATGGGCCCCTCTCATCCATGTGCTCCCCCCCCCCCCCCCCATTCTTTCAGCTTCTTCTTCAAGGGAGAAGATGCAAAAAAATGGTCAATTGCAGTTTTATAGACTTGATCAATGTGTGGGAAGTAATTCTATGAGGCAAAGAGAATGGAAGGTTGGACGTGTTCCTTTAGGGACCTAACCAGGTCACCATTTAAAGCATTTCTTTAAGTGGAATCCACAGGAAGAAAAACTCCCTGTTTCTTGTTCCTAAGTTCAACCCATCCTATCACATCCACTTTTATTTTGTGATCTTCATTCCAGATGACAAGCCTACAATGTGCCCACTTTACCAGGTGCCTTTTGAAAATACATACTCATGACATCGACAGCGCTTTCCTCATCAATCTTCTGTAACCTCATCAAAAAAAAATCTTATTGGTTAGACGATTTGCTTTTCATCAGTTCATGCTGGCTTTCTCTCATCAATCCACACCTTGTCCATGTAATTGTTGATTCTATTTCTGATCATTGTTTCTGATAGCTCGCCTGGAACTGAATTAAGGTGACTGGTCTGTAGTTGCTGGATTTATTGCTGTGCTCTGTTCTGAATGTTGGAGTACCATCTTCGGGCACCACCTCCATGTCTGCAGAGGTACGAAGGATTATGACCAGGTTTCCGCAATTCCTTCCATTACACCCCTTAATTACCGTTGAGGGAAGTAGTGGAAGGAATCTGTACCAAGTACCAAGGAATCTGTACCAGATACAGACAGTTCTGCTATAACTCAAAAGTTGTGTTCCCAAGAAGCCTCATGTTATCGAAAATAGCATTATAAAAACAAATGTTTCAATGGAGAAAAGGGGGTTAGAGAGACTCACAATGGTAAATTTATTTTTGTTACTGCAAGCTAAAAAGCCTAAGGCTCTACATTACATTGTTTAATAGGATATCATTGCGTTAGTGTCAATAAAAATGTCATTAAGCTGGAAAGAATGCAGATTGATGAGGATAGTGCCAGAACATGAGGGGCTGAGCTAAAGGGAGAGGTTGGGCAGGCAAGGATGTTATTCCTTGTAGCATTGGGGGCTAAGGGGTAATCTTACAGAGGTGCATAAAATCATGAGGGGGAATAAAACGGGGCAAATGCACAGAGTCTTTTACCCAGGGTAGGGGAACCAAAAACGAGAGGACATATGTTTAAGTTGAGGGGGGCAAGATTTAATACGAACCTGAGGGACAATGTTTTCACTCAGACTGTGGTGGGAAAATGGAATAAGCTGCTGGGTGGTAGTTAAAGAAGGTACTATAACAGATTTAAAGGACACTTGAACATGCGTCACAGTGGCGCAGCGGTAGAGTTGCTGCCTTACAGCGCTTACAGCGCTAGAGACCCGGGTTCGATCCCGACTATGGGTGCTTGTCTGTACAGAGTTTGTACATTCTCCACGTGACCATGTGGATTTTCTCTGAGATCCTCGGTTTCCTCCTACAATCCAAAGTCATACAGGTTTGTAGGTTAATTGGCTCGGTAAAAGTGTAAATTGTCCCTTGTGTGCTTAGGATTGTGTTAATGTGCGGGGATCGCTGGCTGGTGCATACTCGGTGGGCTGAAGGGCCTGCCCGCGCTATATCTCTAAACTAAACTAAACTAAAAAAGGTACATGGATAGGAAAGGTCGAGAGGGATTTCGATGCTGCCTGACCTGCTTAGTTACTCCAGCACTTAGGTTCTCTTCTCGCTGTATAAGTTGACTGTCCCACTCCTCTTAATAGTTTCTGCATTTTGGAAAAGTCCATCCTGGCTGTGAAACAATTTGGTGTGAAAGTTGCCATTTAAATGCAAACTATTTTTGTTCTTGAGGAATGAATTGGCACAAGGAAAGTGGGACATCGTAAAACTGGCCAATTTAATCTCCCACCATTAACAACGAGCAAATTGCTTATGCCTGTATTGCTAAAATCTATTCAGTAATAGATAAATTAATTAAAAATCTTTAAAAGAAATTCTCGGAAAGGAACTGCAATTATTAACATGGTCCCAGTTGTCCCCCAACTCAATTAATCACATTCCCTCAGAAACTATTCATTTGGCAAGGCTCGTGAAATGGCAAAGAGGGAAAACGTTACACAAACCTCACCCTCAGCTGTCAGTGAACTGATAGATTTGTAAATACCATGCAGGTAAAGCAGAGAAACTGCAATCCTCCCATACTCTAATTCACAGTTTTCTGTTTCATTCAGGGATGTGAACAAAGCCAGCAATCTCTTCCCACTCCTCATTGAGAAGGTGGCGTTGAGCGGTCCATTCAAACAACAGCCGAGAAACATAGAAAGATAGAAAATAGGTGCGGGAGGAAGCCATTTGGCTCTTTGAGCCAGCACCGCCATTCATTGTGATCATGGCTGATCATCTACAATCAGTAACCTGTGCCTGCCTTCTCCCTATATCCCTTGATTCCACTAGCCCCTAGAGCTCCATCGAACTCACTTTTAAATTCATCCAGTGAATTTGCCTCCACTGCCTTCTGTGGCAGAGAATTCCACAAATTCACAACTCTCTGGGTGAAAAAGTTCTCTGGGTGAGAGTGTGGTGAAGTTGCAGCTTGTGAACGGGCTTGGTTATACTCGTGTTAAACATGCTTGAACTGGAAAGCATGCAAACAAAGATTTTCACTGTGTCTTGGCACAAGTTACAATGATAAACCAATAACAATCAATGGTGCCAGGCACGAAATTCCAGGATTTGGACCCAGCCACTAAGAGAGATCAGTGAAATATTTCTACCTGGTGTCAGTCTCGAACCAGTCCAGGCCATTTCCGAGTTACAAACGCCTGACTTGTGAACACTCCTACATAAGAACGTGCTGCCATAATATTGACCAGAACGGTGAAATTCTTCCTTGCTGCAGCTTCACAGGCACGCTAAATGCAATAACGCAACAAATTAATGCACAATGGCACCATAAATTATCGGTAAACCAGACTATGACAGTGCAAGCCAAAGTACATAGTGCAACCTTAGTACTTCGGTGCTGAGGTGGGGGTCATGGTTAGGGTTGTGAGGGTGGTTCAAGAGCCTGAAGGTTGATGAGGAAAAGCCGAACTTGAACCTGGAAGTAACAGTTCTCAGGCTCCTGTATACCATTTTCTCAATGGTAGCAGCAAGAGGAGAATGTGGCTGGGGTTTAATGATAGTACTTACCTTCTTGATGTCTTTTGAGTCATGATGATGCTGTAGTTGGGGAAGGTGGCAGCAGCAGATGGATCACTGTTTCATGTACTGCAATGAGGAAGGTTGTCAGACAGCACAACTTATGCTTCACAGGATCACCAGCCGATTGACAACCTGAATGCTGAGGAATACATGTAGGGTTCAACTTATAACAGAGATGGGTGAAGAAATAGGGAGGGATATCCTCCTATCTTGTGTAACCATCCATCCTCAACTGAAGGTATCGTATCGGGGGGAAAAGTAATCCTATTCAGTTGTCATTTACTAAAGATTTACTAAAGTTGATCAAAGAATAGCAAATGGAGTTTAATTCTTGGAGCGGAGGTGATCTTAGAGAGATGTATAAGATCATGAGGGGCATAGGTAGGATGAATGCAATCTTTTTCCTCAAATTAAGGAATTCAAAACTCAAGGGCAAAACTTTATGGTGAGTGGGGAAAGATTTGAGAGGAACCTGGGGGCATTTGGCCAAGTTGACTGGGATATGGGTCAAATTTGGGTAAATGGGAGTCGTATAGTTCAGCTCAGCATGGGTGAGTTGGGCTGAAGGGCCTGTTTCTGTTCTGAATTACTTTCTATGTGGGAAGGAAAGAACTTGCTTTATAAAGCTCCTTCCCAGCAAAACAGGCAATAGACCCTTCTCAAAATGACACCAGATGTGTTATCACTAAGTATACTAAGTCTAACCCAGCCATTTTATGTCTTTCCCTTCAACCAGTGAAAATTAATGCCAATTACTAAGTAAGAAAGAAAAAAGTTACAATGATGTCGCATCTTTTCCAATATTGGCACGTTCCAAAGCCCTTTATCTCAAATGAAATACATTTAAAGGGCAATCACTGTTGTAATGTTGGAAACACAACAGTCAATAATGCACAGCGAGATCTTATAAATAGAACTGCGATGATGACAACACAAGTGAAACATAAATATTGACCAAGGAAGAATTTTGCAGCTACATTTTTGCAAATAAAGTCATCCTTTAGCTTGGGTATAAGAGTAGAGAACTTCAGTTATACAGAGCCCTGACCACGTAACACTGTGCACAGTTCTGGTCTTTTTACTTAAAGGAAGATATACTTGCAATAGAGTAAACGCAGTGAAGATTCATTTCGTTGATTCCTGAGATGGATAGTTTGCCTGTGAGGAAGGATTAAGGAAACTGGGCTTAATGTCTAGAGTTCAGAAGAATAAAATATGATATTATTGAAAGATATTTACATCTTCTAGGGTTTAGCAAGGTAGATGGAGAGATGAGGTCCCCTGGCTAAGGTATCCTGAAGCAGGGAATAATCTCTAAGGAAGAGGTCATTCATTCAAGGCAGTTGAGAAAAACTTATTTCACAAGGAGATGTAGTTAATATTTGGAATTGTCTGCCCAAGATGGGCATGGAGGTTCAGTCGCTATGTTTAAGACAGAGTCAATTGATTTTTGGATGCAGGTCCTCCATAACTCATGTACAGGACTTACATTCGAGTGAGCATTTGGGAGACTGACGGGATGAATTTGCTGGCTGCTGCAGGGCTGTAGCATATTCTGCCGTGTGGGGACTCAGATTGTGGCAATGTGAATGATTGAGTTGAACCCCACTGGTTTAGGTGCACATTCCCCTTGGTTGGCCTGTATTTTTATTTATACATATTGCCAGGCAGCCATAATTCTGAATGCGAACATTCAGGTTACGAACAGTTCCCAGGAACAGATCCTCGTCGTAACCTGATGAGGACCTTTTATTTCAGAAATAAAGGAGAAAAGGATTAATGAATGTTAAACGTCAACTGTGATCATTGAATGGTGGGACAGGTGCAAGGGGCTGAATAACTGACCGATGCTTCCATGACTTATGTTCTTATCTCAGCTGGGCAGCAGGGAAAGAGAAGGTCTGGCTCGACGCGCATCTTGTAAATTATAGGGTGGAAATTCAATTTCTTTGACAATGAACTTCCCAGAAGTGATGGGGATGAGATGTTTCCACTGTGCCTCTTGGAGGTACAGCGGCCTAAACTGATATCACAGCAGAATTCAGGTCCATCTTCTTCATAAAAACTAATGTCAAAGCAAACCACCTTTACTTAGTGACTGGATGTTTCAGTTAATCTGCTCTGCGATTCCAGTTCCAGGTTGCCATCCTTTGATTGTTGTGGTTCAGAAAGTTCAGAACTTCCCCATCCATGCCAGTGACATTAGCTTTTGGTCCAGCTTTTTTCTTATCGAATATCACCAAAGTCACTCAACTGCAGTAAAATTAGTGGTCTGGTCATTATCATGCCATTGTTTCAAAGAACATTAATTGCCTGTCATCTAAATTTTCTTTTAGGGAGGTACGGTGGCACAGCAGTAGAGTTACTGCCTTACTGTGCCAGAGACACGGGTTTAATCCTGACTATGGGCGGAGTTTGTATGTTTTCCCCGTGACCACGTAGGTTTTCCCCGGGTGCTACGGTTTCTTCCCAAACTCCAAAGACATACAAGTTTGTAGGTTAATTGGCTTCGCTAAAGATTGTAAATTGTCCCTAGTTTGTAGGATCGTGCTAATGTATTGAAAATGCTGATCGGTGCAGACTCGGTGGGCCGAAAGCCTTTTTGTCGCGCTGTATCTCTAAACGAACAAAACTAAAACTTTCTGCCCCCAACCAAACCTTCCTGTTTCACATCCCTTCTTCCTGCCCATGTCCCGTCACCCAATAATTCCCTTCCACTCCTTTAATCTCCCTTATTGTATGCTCCTTCCCCCTATCTCTCCTAACTTGGCCATATCATCCGTCTCATCATATATCTCAGTCCCTACTTCCCCTTCCCTAACGTACACCATTAACTCAACCACAAATTACCTCTCTGAGCATGCCCACCTATCCAGCCCACATTTCACATCCCAGTGTCCCAACCATGACTCATCTCCCATCCCAAATCCCATTGCCCACACCACATCTCCTCCCCTGATCAGATACCATTAACCCAACCTATAACCACCTCTCTTTTCAGATGCCACTATTCCAAACAAAACTCATCTCCTATCCTAAATCCCAATAACTCATCCCCCATCCCATATCTCACCCGCAAAGACGTACAGGTATGTAGGTTAATTGGCTGGGTAAATGTAAAAATTGTCCCTAGTGGGTGTAGGGTAGTGTTAATGTGCGGGGATCACTGGGCGGCACGGACTTGGAGGGCCGAAAAGGCCTGTTTCCGGCTGTATATATATGATATGATATGATATCTGGTCCAGTATGTAGAAATGGATAAAATGCCAAGTGTGAAGAAACCCCTCGAAATAATAGTTTTAAGTTGTTTCTGGACAGTATTGACACGCCTGCACGAAGTACATGGTCTACCCCCAATCTGGAGACTGATTAATTCTGTACATGCACACAGACCTGGAGAATCTGGGCATATTCCCCAGAGTTTACCTCCCCTTCTCTGCACCCCCTAACCCCTGCATGTGTCTCCCTACCACGTGACCTATCACCTGATGAACGATATGACTCAGCCTGCAGCTGCCAGTCCCAAAAATAATGACAAAAACAATTAGCAATCCAAGCAGTAACCTCTTCTTAATTATCTCCTTAGAGTTTAATTAACTAGCTAAATTATCAGCAGTAATGCAGGCATTAATTATGTCAAATTACAGTGTAGAAATCACGAAGTGTGGAAAATGTCAATTCAGCTGTGTTCACCTGCAGAGTGCAGGCGGTGATGTAACAAGTAAAAAGGACTGCAACAAGAACAGCTCCTTTCCCTGTCAGCAAGTAAATATTGTGCAAAGGGGAAAGACGGGGTTGGGGGGAGTTGGCGGGAAGGGAAGGGAAGGGAAATCTGTGCTACCTGAGCTGTGAAGTCCTGTCGGGTGAGCCAAGGGAAAGGGTAATGCGGTGTCACAGCGCGGTCCACCCCTGTCTCACCTGGGACAGAGGCACTGACAGAAACTGGTCAGCAATCTGGAGCACCGGCTATGAGGAAAGGTGGATTGGGTGAGACTTAACCACTCCCTCAACAGATGGACTCAGATACTGAATTATTAAATTATGAATATTAATACAAATCAGACAAGAACGAGGTAATAATTTTGCTGCCCGACAGAAATAATTAACATAATTTTGATAAATTACATGATGGGAGCCTTTCAAAATTGAGGTAGATTTATCTTAATTAATATCTTGGACCTGTTCAAAAGGTAAATTGTTCCACAGGGGCTGACGCTAGCTCTACGTGCTTTTGTCTGAGAATTTCAGATCTTGTTCATGTTTTTGTCAGACAGGAGCACTCCGTGCAAGAGCAGGAGCTCTCCAGATACACAATTAACACGCCTGCACAGAGGTAGCAGGGGCCCACCACACACCCCTCAACTCCTAGAGTCGGTCCCTCACTCAAGCCTATGCCACACAATACTCCAGTCGTACTCTGCCAACGTTCCTCCTCCTTCAGTCTGAAGAAGGGTCTCGACCCGAAACGTCAGCCGTTCCTTCTCTCCGGAGATGCTGCCTGTCCCGCTGAGTTACTCCAGCATTTTGTGTCTATTCCTCATTCTAATACCAGCACCTGTAAAACCATGGATTGAAGTCTCATTCATCTTACTCAAAATTCGTGGGACCCTCCTGTGTGTGGATTGACCACCCAGTGTGGTTGACAGTGAAGACGAGTCTCTTGTATTCAAGAAGGAATTAGATAGAGCTCTTAGGGCTAACAGAATCAAGGGATATGCGGGGAAAACAGGAACGGGGTACTAATTTTGGATGATCAGCCATGATCATATTGAATGGCGGTGCTGGCTCGAAGGGCCGAATGGCCTACTCCTGCACCTATTTTCTATGTTTCGATGTTTCTATCTCAAGCGGTGTCTGGAACCCGAGGAAGTTGGTGCGGCCGATAGTATTATCCTGACTTCTTTCCACTGCCCACTCTCGGCAGTCGAACGGTGCTCCAACCTCATCATCCTTTCCTAGACAACGGCCCAAGGCGACGAACTGAGATGTTCCAGAGCGCATTTGCTGGGTATCAGCTAAAGGAATGAAATGAACAGAAAGGCCTTGCATTCTGTGGAAGATCTGATGGTGACACTTCCAGCCTTCACTGTCATCCTTCCATCACCCAGACTTTATCTTCAGGATTCACAGTCAGGTGCAGTTTTAACCCACGGCTCCTAACGTTATCGCCTTCAGAGTTCATACAGCTGCCAGCCTTTTTTCAAAATAAAACTTTTGAAACTTTATTTAGAGTTCAACGCAATTCACTCATATGTTCCAGTCTTTACTCATCACTGTGAAATATTTAAAATGTTAAATAAGAATTGTGCCTTTTCCATGCTGACCAAGATGCTCATTCCACCTCCCCACGTTTGACCTATATCCCTCAAAACATTTCCTATCCGTGTACCTCTTCAAATGTCTTTTAAATGGCATTATAGCACCTGTCTCAGCTATCATCACTGGCAGGTTGTTCCTATATACTCATCACCATCTGTGTGAAAAAGCTGCCCCACAGAATCCTTTTGAATCTTTCCTCTCTTACATTAAAGGGCGGCACGGTGGCGCAGCGGTAGAGTTGCTGCTTTACAGCGAATGCAACGCCGGAGACTCAGGTTCGATCCTGACTACGGGTGCTGCACTGTAAGGAGTTTGTACGTTCTCCCCGTGACCTGCGTGGGTTTTCTCCGAGATCTTCGGTTTCCTCCCACACTCCAAAGACGTACAGGTATGTAGGTTAATTGGCTGGGTAAATGTAAATGTAAAAATTGTCCATAGTGGGTATAGGATAGTGTTAATGTACGGGGATCGCTGGGCGGCACGGACTTGGAGGGCCGAAAAGGCCTGTTTCCGGCTGTATATATATGATGATGATGATGATGATGATAAACCTATGTCCTCTGGTTCTTGATTCCCCTACACTGGGTAATAGACTGTGCATTCCATCCCCCTATCCCCCTCATCATCATCCTATCCCCCTCATGATTTTGCATACTTCTATCAGATCACCCCTCAGCCTCCTACTCTCAAAGGAATAACATCCTAGCCTGTCCAACCTCTACCTATAGCTCTGATCCTCAAGTCCTGGCAACATCTTTGTAAATTATTTCTTCACTCTTTCCAATTTAATTCCTACAGCAGGGTGACCAAAACTGAACCCAATACTCCATATGTGGCCTCACCAATGTCTTGTACAACTGTAACACAGCATCCCAATTTTTATACTCAATACCGTGACTGCTGAAGGCCGAAGTACTGAAAGCCTTCTTGACCACCCTATATAGCTGTAACACCACTTTCAGGGAACTATGTACCTGCACCCCTAGATCCCTCTGCCCTACAACACTCCCCAGGGCCCTACCATTCACTGTGAAAGTCCTGCCCTGGTTTGACTTCCTAAGATGCAACACCTGGCACCTACCTGCATTAAGCTCCATTAACCATTCCTCAGCCCACTTGCCCATCTGATCAACATCCTGCTGTAATTTTTGATAACCATCTTCACTATCTACGATACCACCCACATTAGTGTCATCTGCAAAGTCGCGAACCATGATTTGTACATTCTCATCCAAAACATTGACATAAACCACAAACAGCAAATGCCTTGTCAAATGCCTTGCAGAAATTCAAATAGATCGTGTCCACAGCTTTGCCCTGATCAACCATTTTGGTTACTTCATCAGGTGCATGAACACTGAAGAAACTCAACTCTATCCCAAATCAACATCGCTCCTGATTGCTGCCCCAATCCATCATCCCAAGCATTCACTGGACAATAAATGTTGGCCTTGCAGGCAAATAGCAGAACCTGAAAAAGCATCCTGTACTGGTTCTATGGTTCAATTGGAATAGAACTCATCTGTACTCATAGAAACATAGAAACATAGAAAATAGGTGCAGGAGTAGGCCATTCGGCCCTTCGAGCCTGCACCGCCATTCAATATGATCATGGCTGATCATCCAGCTCAGTAGCCTGTACCTGCCTTCTCTCCATACCCCCTGATCCCTTTAGCAAAAAGGGCCACATCTAACTCCCTCTACCTACACCTCATCACTGAAGTGTTCAGACGAACAAAATCTATCATTTTTACATTTAAAAATTCTTAATGACCACCCCACTTGCACAGAATGACCTGCCAGAGGAAGTGAGGAAGTGTTAGAGGCAAGTACTATTACGAGATTTAGAAAAAAACACTTGGGCAGGTAGATTTTAGATTTAGATTTTTAGATTTAGATTTTTAGATTTAGAGATACAGCGCGGAAACAGGCCCTTCGGCCCACCGGGTCCGTGCCGCCCAGTGATCCCCGCACATTAACACTATCCTACACACACTAGGGACAATTTTTACATTTGCCCAGCCAATTAACCTACATACCTGTACGTCTTTGGAGTGTGGGAGGAAACCGAAGATCTCGTAGAAAACCCACGCAAGTCACAGGGAGAGCGTACAAACTCCATACAGACAGCGCCTATAGTCAGGATCGAACCTGTCTCCGGCGCTGCATTCGCTGTAAGGCAGCAACTCTACCGCTGCGCCACCGTGCCGATGAAAGGTTTGGAAGATATCGGCCAAGCGCAGACAAGTGGGATTAGCTCAATTAGGCTACTTGTCAGCATGGAGAAGTTGGGCTGAAGCTCCTGCTCTCGTATTGTATAACTCTATGATTCTATGACCAACATTTTTCCTCCCTAAATCTCCTCACCCTCTCCAGTCACCTCTCTGTCCTCAGCCAGACAGCTGGGAAAACTATGCTAGACCGTATAACCTTTAGGAGAAGATCTGCTTTCTGATATAATTCTCCCAGGTTACTCTTCCACATCATGACACATCTCTCTGCATCATCTAACCCTCTGTCAGTCACTCCACCACCTCCCATGTAGGTTTAAATTAAGGTATATTATTGTCGCAAGTACCAAGCTACAGTGAAAACCTTTGTTTTGCATGCAATGCGATTCAAACTAGATAATACTATAGTTTGACACAAAACGCTGGAGTAACGCAACATTTCTGGAGAGAAGGAATGGGTGACATTTCCCATTCCTCATCCATTCCTTCTCTCCAGAGATGCTGCCTGTCTCGCTGAGTTACTCCAGCGTTTTGTGTCTATCTTTGGTTTAAACCAGCATCTGCAGTTCCTTCCTACACAAAGATAATACTATACATGAGTGCAATTAAGCCAAACTCAAATAAAATAGGAAAAGCAAAGGAAAAGGTATAGAGTGCAGAATATAGTTCTCAGCATTTTAGCGTAACAGTTACAGAGATAAATTCCAATGTCTGCACAGGGGAATAGAACAGTATCCTAGCTTATGGAAAAACCATTCAGCAGTTAATAGAGGAGAATATGCTGTTCCTGAGTCTGGTGGTGATCGCTTCAAGTTTTTTGGAGTAAATATTACTTTCAAGTTTACATGCTGGGGTGGGAGCTGCTTTATGTCCTCGTCGTCCACCCTGGGTAGTTCTACAGAACTGGCAACATTTGCAGTAAAGCGTCAACTACAGTACTCTGAAGCACCAATTGCCACTTTTGATTGTTGTAGTTGACATATGAAAGAAGAGGTTTACATGCTTTCAAGCTTCTGTATCTTCTGCTCGACGGGAGTGGGTAGAGGAAATAATGGCAGGGGTGGGAAAGGTTTTTGATTATGTTGGCTGCTTTCCTGAGGCAGTGTGAAGTGTAGATGGAGTCAATGGTGGGACGTCTGGACTGTGTGATGGGCTGGGCTGCATCTCTGCAATTTCTTCTGGTCGTGGGCAGAGTAGTTCCCAACCCAAGCAGTAACGCAACCTGACAGCGTGCTCTCTATGGTGCATCTGCAGATGTTTGTGAGAGTCATTGGAGACATATCGAATTTCAGCCACCTGTGGCAGTAGATGCTTTGGTGTACCTTCCTGCTTCAATGTGGTTGGTCGAGAACAGATTGTTGGTGATATTTACTCCAAGTAACTTGAAGCTGTCATCCATATCTGCATACCCATAAGGATACCCATAAGGATAGCGGAGTGAGGGGGTATGGGGAGAAGGCAGGAACGGGGTACTGATTGAGAGTGATCAGCCATGATCGCATTGAATGGCGGTGCTGGCTCGAATGGCTGAATGGCCTACTCCTGCACCTATTGTCTATTGTCTATTGTCTATTGCATACCTATCACCATCGATGTGGATTGGGGCATGTGCTCCACCATGCTTCATGAAGTCGATAATTAGCTCCGTCATATCGTTGACGTTGAGGGAGAGGTTGTTGTCCTGACATCACATTATTACATTCTCTATCTCCTTCATGTAACCTGTCTCATTATTGTTCGTAATCTGGCCCAGCACATTAGTGTCATCTAGAAACGTGTAGATGGAGTTAGAGCCAAATTGTCCACACAGCAGTGAGTGGATAGGGTGTGTGGACGGGGACTGAGAATGCATCCTTGCAGGGCACTGGTGTTGAGAATTATTGTTGAGGATTATCGCCACCTATCCCCACTGATTGTGGTCTCTGTATCAGAAAGTTGAGTGTGGAGGAGGGGGGGGGGGGGGGAAGGCACTGATTCCTGGGTCCAGGAGTTTGGAGATGTGTTTGGGTGGGATTATGATGTTGAAGGTGCAGCAAGAGTTGTCAAGAGCCTGACGTAGGTGTCGGAGGTGTGACACAGAACTCCATCCGAGACAATTGCTTTCCACGGATTCACTCTTAGGAAGGCCGATTTAACGTCTGCCATGGTAACCTTGATACAGGCACACCCGGTCAGATTTAACAACGTGCCGTGAGGAGATGGAGCAGTAGGTGTTTTTGATGTTCATGTGGCAGTGGTGGAGGGTGTTTGGACCTCTGATTGGGCAGTAGATACGACGATAGTATTTTGGCAGCAGGCTCTTGGGTTTGGCCTGAGTGAAGTCCCTGGCCATTCTAAACAAGGTCTCATGGTACTACATTTCAAGACTATTGGTGACGGGGTGCAGGTCTTCAACTGTAAGCTCAGCATCAGCCTGAGGTAGGATGTAGACTGCTGTCAGGATAGCCAAAGTGAATTCCCTCAGTAGGTATTCCCCTCCCTCATCCCCCCCTGTCACCTCTCCTCTTTCTCACACATATCCCACTAGTCCCATCTTGCTCCTCCCACCCCTCCCCTCTCTCACCTTCTCTCTTTCTCCTCTCTACCTCATTTCTAACTCTGTCACTTACATCCCCCTTACCCCTGCATTCCCTCCTCACCCTTCATCCCCGCCCCTCCACTTTCACCCATATCCTCTCTCATCCCTCCGCTTTCTCACCTCTCCACTCCCACTCTTTTCTCCTCTCACCCCTCACATCCTCTCTCTCACCCTCCCTTCACTCACCCTTTTGCTCCTTATTACGTCTTCTCTCTCACTTCTTCCTTCTCTCACCCACCACTTTCTCACCTCTCTCTTGTTTCACTCCTTCTTTCTCACTCTCCACTCTCTCAGCTTCCCCTCCCATAACCCCCTCTCCCAAATTCCCCCAGCACATTTTTTAGTGTGTCTCTGCCACCCCTCCACCCTGCCACACCCCTCCACTGTCATCTCTCCCCCCACCACCTATCCGTTCTGTCACACAACCTGTCTGTCCACTCTCCGACCTCTAATCTTTCTCTGGAAAAGATTTAATAGGAACCTCAGGGGAAACCTTTTCGCACAAAGGATTCTGGGTATCAGGAAAGAACTTCCATTGGAAGTAGTCGAGGTAGCTACAACAATAATAATAATATTTGGAAAAGAAAGATTTAGAGGGATATAGGTCAAATGTGGCTTAAATGAGCTTAGCTTGGATGAGGATCTTGGTCAGCATGGGCGGGTTGGGCCGAAGGGCCTATTTCCATGCTGCATGACTGTGTGACTTCACAACTCCGCCTTTATCTCCTTTCCTGTTTACTCTGCGAGCTTCAAGCAAACAAGGAATTTCATTGCTCTTTGGAGCAAGTGGCAATAAACTGAATTGGAATCTGATTCAGAATCCTTCTCTCCTCCCTCCCCTCTCCGTTTCCCTCTTCCCAATCTTTTGCTCTCCCCCTCACCTTTCCTCTCTCCAACTTCCCTCCAACTGTGAACCTTCTCTATGCCTCCCCTGTATTAACCCAGCTGAGCCGTACAGAAAGAAAACCATCACACTCTGCCCCACTTCTACCCGATCCCCCTCTAAGGTGCCTTTCAGAAATGCCATTCAGCCTTGCATTGACGATCCCAATTCCCCAGTGCCCGGTCTCTCTCCGCAAACCTCTAGTTTGTGGCAATTTCCCAGGCATGCATCATCCAGCCATGCATTCCTACACACTAACACCCAGGATGCGCTGTGCCAAACTCACTTGGCTAGAGCTCTATAATGTTGCTCATCAGAAAAAGATAACCTTCATCTCCGTCCAGCTGAGTTTGGCTAAGGCCAGCTGCCTGAACAAGGGGGAGGGTTGGTTTGGGGAAGTACAATAGTTTTTAACCTGGCCCAGCCACTCAGTTAGTCCTCCCGTCCCTTCCTCATTTGTGTCAGTGACAATTTAAGTGTTAATTAAAAATAATTCCTCCCTTATGCAAAGGCAGCAGGACAACAGACAAGCGGGACAATGTTCTAAATTGGTAACATTGATAGAACGTTACAATAATTTCGCTGCTACAGCACTCTGGGGAAATATACTTGGCATAGAAGAAGGAAACTGCTCACAGTTCCTTAACACCAGCCATTCAGTCAAGTAGAATTTTTAATAAAACTGCGATCCTGGAGCACCTGGCCCATAAATGACATCTCCCCTTTCAGTCAGGCACATGATGATAATCATGGCACAGCTTAGTGGTAAAAATACACCGTTATAATTATTAGGCATTCACCTACCCCAGCACCCCCCCCCCCCCCCCCCCTCGCCAACCACCAAGGTGGACCATTACATTCTTCAGAAACACAACTTGAACTAAACAAAGGCATGCGTCGAAGCAGGGACAGGGTGCTCCAGCATGTCTGGTATTCTGGATCAAAGCTTCAGTTCAATTCAGGGCCACTTTCAATGAAAAGTCAAACTGTCCCTAATGAAAGAATATGGAACATCAAACATTCGACACAGAACAGTACAGTGTAGACACAAAGAACTGCAGATAGTTTAGTCTTAGAGATGCAGTATAAAAACAGGCCCTTCAGCCCACCGTGTCCACACCGACCATCGAGCACCGTACACCAGTTCTATGATATCCCAGTATTGCATCCGACACACTAGGGGCAATTTACTGATGTCCATTAAAGCTACAAATCTGCAAATAAGTAGATGCAGATGAGGGTGGTTTTCGATTAGCAGATGGGTGGATAAAAGCTAGAGGTGGAAAGGCAACTAAAGGGTGACAACAGCAGACTAAGGGAGACAAGGAGACAAAAGGACATTTAGCTCAGTGTAGAGATGTAGCATGGAAACAGACCCCATCATGTTGATGTGGGGGGAGGAGGTTTGAAAGAGCAGTGAAATGTAGACCCAGAGAGAGGAATACAGATGGAAGGAGACGGTGGGGGTGGAGGGCGAGGGGGGGTGGGATGGTGGGAGAATGGGTGCGCACTGGGGTTGAGGGTTGCGAAAGAAAGAAAAAAAAGGAGTCAGGTGTTATCTGAAATTACTGTAGCTCATCTCTAATCTGGGGCACTTGCATAGGCCCAGCCATGCAGGCCTTTTTGTTGGTTACATTGATCAGTCCTTGCTCCAAACATAACACCTCACATGCTCTTCACCACAACCAATCAACTCCTAGCTTCCCATCATCTCATCTTTACTGTGGATGTCCAGTCCTTTACACCATTCCCCACCAGGAGGGTCTCAGGTCCCTCTGTGGTTCTTTCCTGAACAGAGACCTTTATGAACTCTCCGCTACCTGCCAGAACTTGTCCTCACCCTCAATAACTCTTTTGACTCCACTTACTTTCTTCAAATCATAGATGCAACCATGCATACTAGCATGGGGGCCAAACTATACCTGCCCTTTTTGTTGGTTATGTCCAACAGTCCTTGATCAAAACATACCCTGCGCCCCCTAAACTCTTTGTCCACTACGTCAATGACGGCTTTGAGGCTGCCTCCTGCACCCATGCCGAAATGGTTGATTTCTTCAACTTTAATGCTAACCTCCACCCAGGCTTCATTCACTTGGACTATCACTGACACCTCCCCCCTTTCTCGATCTCTCTGGCTCCATCACAGGGATCAGACTTTCCACTGACATCTACTACAAATCCATCAATTCCTACAGTTATCTTGACTACACCCCCTCCTGTCGGGATGCCATCCCCCTACTCTCAATTTCTTCTCATCAGGATGAAGCTTGCCACTCTGGGACATCCGAGATGTCCTCTTTCTTTAGTAAATCTTCACCCCTGATGTTGTGGATGGGTACTTCACCCATGTCGCCTCTGTGTCCCGCAGTTCTGCTTTCACTCCCCCTCCCTCCAGATGGAACAAGGATAGAGTTTCCCTGGTCCTTACGTTTCACCCCACCATCCTCCGCAGCCAACACAACTGCAATGTGATGGCACCACCAGTCACATCTTCCCATCCTCTTCCTAGTTTCGGTAGAGACCACTCCCTCCATAATTCCTTGATCACTCATCCCTCTCCACTCAAACCACACGGTCCCCAGGTACCTTCCCCTGCAACCATAGGAGATGTAACACCTGCCCCTTTACTGTGGGTGGCATGATGGCGCAGTGGTAGAGTTGCTTCCTTACAGCTCTTGCAGCGCCAGAGACCCGGGTTCGATCCCGACTACGGGTGCTGTCTGTACGGAGTTTGTACGTTCTCCCCGTGACCAGCGTGGGTTTTTTCCGAGATCTTCAGTTTCCTCCCACACTCCAAAGACTTACAGATAGGGAGGTACCATCTCAGTGCCTCCGCGTGTGAAGTAATCCAAAGTGCTTTAAGACTTTGCTCCCAATGATGTCTTGGAGATCTATCTGCAAGTTGTGAGAAATGGAGCAGGAAATCAGGTCAAAGAATCTTTCACCTTTTAGTTCTTCTACGCAGGATTACACTGGATTTCGGTGTGGAGTTTGCCTTTGGCCCAGTGATCTATTGCAGTGTTTTAGCTCAACGAGTCTCCTGCACAACTTCCTTTACCCTGACGCCACTTCCTCCAGATTTCCCTGAAACTTATCTCTCCAATTCACCTGGTTGCTCAATTTGGAAGTGGGATTCATTCTCTCGCCATCCTCAGGGTCACGTTTCTCCTGAAGTATGCACACCTCTTCACGGTCCTCACTCCCCTTGATTGCAAGCAATGACTTGAGCAACTCCTTCCCTGATATTGGTAAAGGGAGAAATATTGATCCACACCCCCTCCCCCTCCCCCAGAACTGACAGAAAGTCAATGAGGTTCACCAACATTATCAAGCATCCTCTGGATATATTGACCTGGCAATGTGGACAACTCATCCATGATCACCAAGGAACAAAATGGGAAGAGTCTGCCTGGGGTCACACTGGTCGAAAACCTGCTGCTCTTGCCTTTGCTTTTGTGGGAATTCCCACCGTTTAACATCAATCAAAATGGAATCAGAGCTCTGTATTAGACAAAGCATCTTCGTAAATAAGTTTGATCATGTTAACTCCATTACTAATCATTAGAGTCTCATCTGCTTCATTTCCCTGAGGTAGTTTATGAAGCTAACGAATTGTTAACGAGATTGACAAATTTTGGCCTAATTACCCGGAACAGTGAAAGCAAACAGTCAAATGGATAACTGTTAAATTATACAGGAGAACATCTCAAAGTTCAGCTCCGAGAGGGAACCCAGTCTGTAATACACCTCCCTTGAGGTGAAATGGCAGAAACAATTTAAACGTTAAATAATCCCACCTTTAAGGAATAACAGTGATCTAATTTCTACAATAATTTACCTTCAATTATGCGTTTTGTATGCCCCTCATCAAAAAAATTAGTGTTCAATTACATAAAGCAAAACAAAGTCCCCTTTGCAAGATTCAAACTGGTAAATTATATCGGAATAAATCATGTGGTGTCAGTCTACATTTAATTGTCTCCATCAGCCTACTCATAACAATGGGACTACAGTCCCCAGCCTCCCTAGCTTCATTCTTTATTTCCTCTTAATAGTTTACCGAAACTAAGAAACTCCCACAGGTCTCTTAATAAGCACTGTGGAACAAGGAGGGATGATTGATCAGATTGACACGTCAACCATAATCGCAGAATCACAGCCATTTATGGCACAGAAGTAGGTCATTCAGACCATTTCACCCACATCACCTACATAGTACTTCATCCAAATCCCACCATAGCTTTATTTGGTCCATTGGAATGGAAATTGAACTAGTATACTTCTCAATTCCATATGCTCTAATTATGTTAGACAATCTCATGCATGGCACCTTATCAAGGGCTTTATGTGTGACCAAATATATCACGTCTACTGGTTGCCCCAATCTATTTTTTAAGCTATAATCTTGGAAAAACATGATTTTGCTTTAAAAAGCAAATGTGTCAAAATTATATCATTTTCATAAATCCACTTTGCCCAATTCTATAGGTATTTCCTAAGTTTTCAGGTGATGGATAATTCTTTAAAATCTGGCATTTTCTCAAATATCGATTAGTGAAAGGTAAAGGTGATGTGAGGTAGGATTGAGAGGAGGATGTAACAAGTTTCAAGGGGAATAGACAAGCTGAATGAGTGAGCAAGAACGTGGCTGATGCTCAATAGTGCGGAGAAATATGAACCTATCGACAAAACAGAAAAGCCTCAGTATTTTTTTAGGTAGTAAACTATTGGGTAACATTACTGTTCAAAGGGACAAAGGCATCCTTGTGCACAAACCACCGAAAGACAACATGCAGATGTACCAAGCAATTCGGAAGGCAATTACATTTTACAATTGGTACATTGGTCTCTGTTATGAGAGGCAATCAGATGAGTTAGAAACAAGGTAGACACAAAATGCTGGAGTAACTCAGCGGGACAGATAGCGTCTCTGGAGAGAAGGAATGGGCGACGTTTCGGGTCGAGACCCTTCTTCAGACTGATGTCAGGGGAGTGGGCGGGACAAAGATAGAATTTAGTCAGAGACAGTAAGACTGGTGGGAGAACTGGGAAGGGGGAGGGAAAGCAAAGGCTATTTGAAGTTAGAGAAGTCAATGTTCATACCGCTGGGGTGTAAGCTACCCAAGCGAAATATGAGGTGCTGTTCCTCCAATTTGCGCTGGGCCTCACTCTGACAAAAAGGGCAGGACAGAAAGGGCAAATTGGGAATGGGAGGGGGAGTGAAGTGCTGAGCAACCGGGAGATCAAGTAGGTTAAGGTGGACTGTTCGGAGGTGTTCAGCGAAACGATCGCCAAGCCTGTGCTTGGTCTCACCGATGTAGAGAAGTTGACACCTGGAACAGCGGATACAGTAGATGAGGTTGGAGGAGGTGCAAGTGAACCACTGCCTCACCTGGAAAGACTATTGAGATCGTTGGATGGAGTCGAGGGGGGGAGGTAAAGGGGCAGGTGTTGCATTTCCTGCGATCGCAAGGGAAAGTACCCGGGGAGGGGACGGTTTTGGTGGGAAGGGACAAGTGGACCAGGGAGTTGCAGAGGGAACGGTCTCTGTGGAAAGCAGAAAGGGGTGGAGATGGGAAGATGTGGCCAGTAGTGGGATCCTGTTGGAGGTAGCGAAGGTGTTTGGAGGATTATATGCTGTATGTGACGGCTGATGGGGTGGAAGGGGAGGACAACGGGGACTATCCTTGTACGAATAGGGGGAGAGGGAGCAAGAGCAGAGCTGTGGGATATCGAGGAGACCTTAGTGAGAGCCTCATCTATAATGGAAGAGGGGAACCCCCGTTTCCTAAAGAATGAGGACATCTCTGATGATCTAGGATGAAAACCTCATTCTGGGTGCAGATGAGGCATAAAGGAATTGGGAGTAGGGGATAGAGTCTTTACAGGCAGCAGGGTGGGAAGAAGTGTAGTCTAGACAGCTGTGGGAGTCAGTAGATTTGTAGCAGATGTCAGTCAATAGACTGTCTCCTGTGATGGTGAGTTCCAGAAACGGTAGGGAGATGTTGGAGATGGTGCAAATGAATTTGAGTGCAGGATGGAAATTAGTCGTGAGGTTGATGGTCAGTGAGTTCTGCATGGGTGCAGGAGGCAGCACCGATGCAGTCGTCAATGTAGCGGAGGTAGAGTTCGGGGATAGGGCCAGTGTACGGCTGGAACAGTGATTGTTTGACGTACTCTACAAAGGGGCAGGCGTAGCTGGGGCCCATGCGAGTGCCCATAGCTAAGCTTTGCATTTGGAGGAAGTGGGAGGAGTCAAAGGAGAAGTTGTTGAGGGTAAGGACCAGCTCTGCTTGGCGGAGGAGAGTATTAGTGGACGGAAATTGGCTGGTTCTGCAGTCGAGGAAGAAACAGAGGGCATTAAGACCCTTCTGGTGGGGGATGGAGGTGTAGAGTGACTGGACATCCAAGGTAAAGATGAGGGAGTGGGGGCCTGGAAAACGGAAGTCATTGAAGAGACGAAGAGCGTGTGAGGTGGCTTGAATATAGGTAGAGAGGGAATGGACTAGGGGGGATAGGATGGAGGCGAGGTATGTGGAAATTAATTCGGTGGGACATGAACAAGCAGATGGGTGGTGGTGATGGTGTCACGGGTCTGGGACTGGTGGTGGTTGGGCAGGTAGCGCCTTCCAGTGGTGGAGCACCAGGCCTGCGGGCGGTCAGGTTGAGGAGAAGGAACTTAGAAACAAGGAACTGGTGGTGTTAGGTTTAAGAAAAAAGATGCAAAGTGCTGGAGTAACTCAGCGGGTCAGTCATCATCCGTGGAGAACACGGATAGATGTATGTATGGAGTTTGTACGGAGTTTGTACGTTCAGTTGTACTGTCTGTACGGAGTTTGTACGTTCTCCCCCGTGACCTGCGTGGGTTTTCTCCGAGATCTTCGGTTTCCTCCCACACTCCAAAGACGTACAGGTTTGTAGGTTAAGTGGCTTGGTAAATGTAAAAATTGTCCCTAGTGTGTTGTGTGTGGGATAGTGTTGGTGTGTGGGGATCGTTGGTCGGCACGGACCCGGTGGGCCGAAGGGCCTGTTTCCCCGCTGTATCTCTGAACCAAACCAAGATGACATTTCGGGTTGGGATCCTTCCTGAGACCGTCTTACTGCATTTATATAGGGCCTTGGTGAGATTGAATCTCCTGTATTGTGTATATCTTTGGCCTCCTATGCGAAAAAAATATATATACCTGCCATGGCATAGTGGAGCAAAGATTCAGCAGATTAATTCTCGGGATGGCGGGTTTGACATATGGGGGGAGGATGAGAAGACCAGGTCTTAATTCTCTGGATGTTTGAAAATTGAGAGGAGATTTCATCAAAGTATACAAAACTTGTGCAGTGGATGCAGGAAGGATGTATCCCCTGGCAGATGAGTGTTAAACCAAGGGTCTCAGTCGTAGAATAACAGGGTGGCCATTCAGGATTGAGATTAGGATTTGGAATTCTCTTCCCTGGAGCTGTATCAATGCTCAGCCACCATTTAACGTATAAAATAATAGATTTCCGGATATTAAGGGAATCGAGGAAAATTGGGATGGTGCCAGAGTATGGTTGCATAGGATAGGGGTGAGTGAGGGAACTGACGAAAGTGTGGCATGGCCAAAGGTACTAGAGGAACAAGATGGACCACTCCGTTGAAATCGCCTATACTGAAGTGGAGTAGGCAAAGGATCCATTTTAGTAGGCAAAACCCACCATCCGTTATGTCTCTCGTAGTGTAATCAGTGTTTTGGGGGAACAGTATGTGTGATGATACCATTAAAATGCAGAATATATCTCATCTATCAATTCACAGATTTTTGTTATTTTTCTTTTTAAATGTTTCTGCACGTTTCTGCCTACTAAAATGGCGCCATGACGTACTACAGTTTTTAGGGTCGAGTGGTCTATCTTGTTCCTCTAGTATCTTTGGGCATGGCCTATCCCTGCTCCTGCTTGTTATGTTCTTTGCTGGAGAAAGACCAGTGTTCCATAAACAGTGGTGCTCCCCTTTTCAAAGTATCACTCATTGCCTCGTCCACAATTCCTTTGAACAGAGTAGGCTGGAGCCATCCTGTGACAGATTTAATTAACAGGAATCTCAAGACAATTAACTAAAAAAAGGAATTTACTACCACAAAATGATCTCAGCTAATCACCCTTGTAATTTCCCCTCAGTGACAGCCTTCCGACTTGATTTGCTGGCCCCATTAATTCTACACAATGCTCCCAACATCCTTGACTAAGCTGGGGGAAGGTGCTCCCATGCACCACCGGGCTGACTGCAGATGGTTGCGACAGGTAGCACTGCATGACTCTGAACCTGAGTAAGGACTGACAGCACCTGCTTGGCCCAGGGGGCTGTAGATTGGAGTGGTGGGAGGGAGCATTGAGCAATGGCATACCCACACTATCAGTAGCCTGAAGGGTGCAAACCCAATCTACTGTACATCCTCCACATCCACACAGTGGGTTGCTTATTTGGTTCCTCAAGGTGCCTATTTATTCCCTTGTTTAGGTTTAGATTTTTTGACGCAAGCACTGAGGTACAGTGAAAAGCTTTGTTTTGTGTGCTTTCCCAATAGATCAGATGTACCATACATAGATGCAATCAGTTGAAACTCAAGTACAATAGGCAGAGCAATGGGGAAAATACAGGGTGCCGAACCTGGTTGGCAGCAATGTAGCGCATCGGAGCGCATCAATTCCTCAGACAAATTCTAATGTCCTCAATGGGTGCAGAGGTGAATCGTATATTACCCTGGCTCATGGAAAGACCATTCAGAAGCCTGATAATGGAGGGTAAGAAGCTGTTCCAGAGTCTGGCAGTGCGCGCTTTCAAGCTTCTGAACCTTTTGCCGAACGTTAGCAGGGAGAAGGAATGACTGGGGTGGGACAAGCCTTTGATTATGTAGGTAGTTTTCCTGAGGCAACGTGAAGTGTAGATGAAGTTAATGCAGGGAAGTCTAGTCCTTGCAATTAACTGGGCTGCGTCTGCAACTGTCTGCAATTTCTTGGGCTGAGCTGTTCCCAAACCAACCTGTGATGCAATTGTAATTGTGTTACATCGTTAACAGTATAACGGCCAGCTTCTCGTCTATAAAATTAGCTCCCAAGCTGCCGTTGACACAGATTTTTAGATTTTTTTTAGATTTAGAGATACTGCGCGGAAAAAGGCCCTTCGGCCCACCGGGTCCGCGCTGCCCAGCGATCCCCACACATTAACACTATCCTACACACACTAGAGACAATTTTTTTTAAACATTTGCCCAGCCAATTAACCTACATACCTGTACGTCTTTGGAGTGTGGGAGGAAACCGAAGATCTCTGAGAAAACCCACGCAGGTCACGGGGAGAACGTACAAACTCCGTACAGGCGGCGCCCGTAGTCAGGGTCGAACCTGAGTCTCCGGCGCTGCATTCGCTGTAAGGCAGCAACTCTACCACTGCGCCACCGTGCCGCTCAGATCAGGTGGAAAGAAAGTTTCTGATGCAAGCAATCACAATTACAGAGACTTCCACGACATTTAAAATAGTTAGTCGTTTTTATTTGAAGTTGCAATATAACATACTGGCATATCTCTTGTCATCGACTTGTTATTGAATCGCTTGGTAAAAATCTATAACCTACCCCAATCTATGCAATTGATATGAACCGCCGGATCTAACTTCGGTGGACATTTCTCACTGATCTTCTTGTCAGTAAGTTCTTCGACCGACTACATATCGGCTGCTGGTTCTTCACTGTGGTTCTATCAGCCGCTTCTTCCCTTGAGCTGTCGAACACGTCCAAGCTGGACATTCTCTGGCTCCGCCCAGCCTATACGGAAGCATAGCATTAACCTCTTAGTGTCCAAAATACAGTAGGATACAAAGTAATATAATAATATGCAAAAATAACTGATAAACGCAAAATGGCTCCGTCAAGCAACAAAAACTAAATTTAATATTTTCCTGCTTACAGATCCTGCCTAATCTATTTGATTTTCTCACTCTGTGAGAGTGATTGATGCTGCTCAGATGAAGAGTATTTCTTATTTTAATAATATGATATCAATGTGTGCAAGCCTCTTCCCATCAGTGCTGGGCACATATCAGCCAAAGTGGTCACATTGGAGCACACTGTCCACATATCCCGACAGGAACCCAATCATATCTGGCATTGATGTCCATGTTCACCATTGGCAGTCAATTCAATGAATGTGCAGACTGCTTATACCGCACTCCCGAATGTAACCCTATGCATATGGTGTCGACACTCTTCACTGACCTCCAGCTGATGCCATTGAAGGCAAACCCTGGATTCACCAGGGTTATCAGCAGTATCCTGTGGTCCATTGCAACCGTTACATTCCAGCCATGCAGGTACCTGTGCAACCTTGTTGCTCCGTCAGTGACAGCTGAACCTTCGTTGGGTAATTGCTTCAGAAAGAAACCTTGAAGCAAACCCAATCATTTGTTCATCCCATTTCTCCACACAGTGGGATGAAACTACATCAAAATCACAAAATGGCAGGGTCATAATGAACAGGTTCTTGTCATCCCAGCATGAACTGCAGCATTTTTGCTTCAATTTTCATTTTGAGTTGTGATTCAGCAGCCGTGTAGAGGGTCCTTGCATGGAGATTAAAGAGGGCTCCATAGTGGACAAGATTTTCTAAGTCAGTTTTCAACGTTATCAAATTGATCAGACCGCTTACTTCAAACTTGCCCTCAACAGGATGGCGTCCTTCAGCATCTACCTCATAGCGGACTGGTCCTGAGCTAGGACAGACACACACACTCTCTCAAATATATTCCTGGTCCTTGAATAATTTTATTTGCATTTCCTGTCTCCCGGTTTGTCCAGCCACTCTTTAAAGTCAATACACTCCAACCCAGGCAACATCCTATTAACCTTCTTCTGCACTTTCACCAAAACCTCCACATTCTTCTTACAATGTGGCGACCAGAACTGCACACAATCGTCCGAATGTACCCTAACCAAAGTTTTATAAAACTGCGATATGACTTATCAATTTTTATACTCAATGTCCCGACTAATGAGGGCAAGCCTGCTGTATACCTTCCTTACCACCCTATCCAAGTATTGTCACTTTCAGGGAGCATTGGGCTTACACCCAAACATCCTCCTGTACATCATTGCTCCTCAGTTTCTTGCTATGTACTGTACACTTTCCTTTTGGAGGGATCTGACCTCTCAAATTGCAACATTTGTTGGGATCAAGTATTTCTATGTCCACATTTCCAACTGATGTACTGTATATCCCGATGTATGCTTTAACAACCTCCCTCACTATCCACAACTCCACCCTACCCACAAATGTGCGTTGTCTGCAAAAAAATAGATCAGCTACATTTTCATCCAAATCTCACTGAAATGCACTAGACTCTGAGGTGGATTTGCAGGGTATCTGCTATGAGGTTATTTCCCTAGGTAGGAGAGTCTATAATTAAAGACATAATCTCAGGAGAAGTGGTCGCACAAATACAATTTAAGTTAAAAGGATTTTTTTCTCTCAGTGGACTGTGAGTCTTTGGAATTCTCCACCCCCAGAGAGCTGAGGAGGTGGAGCCATTCAATGTGTGCAAATTGATCAACAGAGTTTTGGGCTTTAAGGAAGCAAAGATGATGAGCAATGTGCAATAGAGTGGACCTCAGACCAATGATTATCTTAGCCGTGACCCTATTGAGGGGCAGAGCAGGATTGAGGGCTCATATAGCTCAAGTCTGCTCTGCTCCTAGATCTTCTGTTCAGCACGTGATCAGTACATCTTCAGCATTGCTAGTGGGGAGCAGAAAGATCCATTAAGGACCAGTGACCTGACACCATCAGCTCATGAGGGGTTCATGGGTATTCAGAACTGAGTCAACAATCATTGGGATCCAAGCATTACCAAAGGCAGTGCAACATCTCACACTCTAGTCATTTGTTTGCAGTGATTGTGATCAAATATCATGGCCGATCCTGGCAACAGCATTAATAGGCATCAGTTAACCACACTGTTTCGGGGAACCTGTTTTACAACAACCATTTTCAAGGCCTGATGTACTCTGGGTTCCTTTGGAGAACAGTGAAATTGGTTTGTTGTGCTCTACATTACTGCCCCAGTTAAAGGCATAATGAGCAGTTTCCACCGGTTATTGTGAACAGCCAAAGCTGGCATCACAGAATGCTGGAGTAACTCAGCAGGTCAGGCAGCATCTAGGAGAGAGAGAATGGGTGACGATTCAGGTTGAGACCAGGTCAGTCTCTCTGCAGGGGTTGCCTCTCATACAATCCCAGCTAAAACATGGACCATTTAATGGAATAATTAAGATTTGCAAATTGGTTTTCAGTAATCCCTAATGAAATATTATCTCAACTGTCATCCATTGGAAGGAGATCCATTTCAATCTTCCGAAGCCATCGATTAGCAAAGCTTTGTGATGATCAACCGTAACTTCTTATCATGTCGGATCCTCACCTCTCACGACCTGAAATGGAAGGGGAGCAGGAGAAGGGAAGTGGGAAGGTGGGAGAAGGAGGATGGAGAGGAGAAGGTTCAAGAAGTATTGGAAGGAGAGAATAGAGGGTGGAAAACATGAAGGAGAAAGGGGGATATAGTGTGAGAGAGGCATAAATGGAAGGGAATTATAGGATAAACAAAGGAACTGAATAGGGAGAAAAACACAAGGGGAGATGGAGGGGGAAAAGAAAGGGGGAGAGAAAGGATAAGTGATGGGGTAAGAAAAGTGGGACAATAAGTAGAAGGGAGAGGGAGGAAAGTGATGGCGAAGAAAGTTTCAAGTTACACCATCTTTGGACCACTGAGGCCCAGTGGAATGCAGGGCAGTCAGTGGACAGGGACCAGAGTGCGACTGAGATGTGCAGGACACTGAAGGGAGAATGGGTGATGGGGATGCAAAATGTTTGAGCTCTGGAATTGGGGTCCAACGGATGCGGTGTGCAAACACCAGGTTGAGAATAGAAACTTCCATTGATGATCCCAATTATCTCAATATATCTCAACTGAGCGAGCACCAAACATCCTGAGGACCTCCCACAGCGGCAAAAGCTCTGGGACCATAGAAGCACCAGGTAGTGTAAGAAAATAACTGCAGATGCTGGTACAAATCGAAGGTATTTATTTCACAAAATACTGGAATAACTCAGCAGGTCAGGCAGCATCTCAGGAGAGAAGGAATGGGTGACGTTTCGGGTTGAGACTCTTCTTCAGACTGATGTCAGGGGGGTGGGACAAAGGAAGGATATCGGTAGAGACAGGAAGATAGAGGGAGAACTGGGAAGGGGGAGGGGAAGAGAGGGACAGAGGAACTATCTAAAGTTGGAGAAGTCGATGTTCATACCACTGGGCTGCAAGCTGCTCAAGCGAAATATGAGGTGCTGTTCCTCCAATTTCCGGTGGGCCTCACTATGGCACTGGAGGAGGCCCATGACAGAAAGACAGTACCAGGGAACACCAACTATATGCCAGCTATATCTTGTACAGTAGCGTCCAGCCCCAGTGTCTGTGCGGCACGCAACCTCTAATGGGGACGCGACGTCTCAATTTGCGCATGCAGATTGTCCTCCGACCCACGCACTTTGGAGGTTTACATCCTGCCACTGCCGACAGTTGACACAAAGAGGGCAGCAACTTTCAAGTAAGAATCTCATTGTTCTGTCTGGGACATATGACAATAAAACACTCTTGCCCCTCTTGGACTCTGGAACTTTTCCAGTTACGAGTTCCCTATACCGTGAAGCATAGAGAAAAACCCCAGCGAATATTGCCTTTATACAGCTTTCAAGAGTGGTTATATCAATATTTATATAAAATCTAGTTTGAAATAATCAGCACTCAAAATCGTGGGAATAAGGTTCATGCATAGGCATCGTTTGCAGCAAAGTGTTCTCTCTCAGTACCCTGTGTGTACAATGCCTGGATAAATTGTTCTACCTCAGAGCTAGGGACCCCATTCCAATACTGTAGCTCTTGTGTTGGTTACCCCACACAGTATCTGGGCTCATAGCCATCATTTTACAAACCTCTATAAGGTCATCCCTCTGTCTCCTTCATTCCAGGGAGAGTAGCTCAGCAAGGCTGAAGGATGACTTTATAGACTTTATAGAGGTTTATAAAATGATCATTTTCCCATTATTGACGTAAGGCATATTGTCTTATAGTGCCCTGACTAGTCCCTGCGGCCCTGCTTAAATAAAGGCACAACATTAGTCATCCTCCAGTATATCTCACATATAACAACAAATGATACAAGAATATCGGCCAGAGCGCCATCATCCCCTATCTTACTTCCCACAACATCTTGGGACACAACTGACCAGGGCCTGAAGATATATCCACCTTCAAAGACTGCCAACACCCCCTCAACATCAATATGCTTCAGGATATCACTGTCTCTTCCCTTAACTCAGTAGTACACATGGTCATTTTCCACAGTAAATAAAGAGAAGTATTTAAAACCTCACCCATCTCCCATGTACATAGGGTGTCATCAGTTATTATGCTTTTGATGTCCATGCATATAGAGTTTTTAGCTCACATGGTGAAAGTTTTCACTGTAGATATATACAGTGTTCACATAGTCATAGATTCAAAGAGAGATTCAACACGGAAAAACACCCTTCAGCCTATTTTGTCCACACCGACTATCAATCACTCATTCACACTAATCCCTACTTTTATTATCCCCACATTCTCATCAATTTCCTCTTAGATTCTACCACGCACCTAGCTAGACACCAGTGGCAATTTACAGTGGCCAGTTAACTTATCAACATGCACGTGTTTGGGATGTGGAAGAAAACTTGAGTACCCAAAAGAAATCCACAAGGTCATGGGGGACAAACTTCACACAGACATCACCAGAGGTCAGAACTGAACCCGGTGCTTGAAGCAATGGCACTACTGGAGACGCCACTGTGGCACCCGCGTTCGAGCTCAGAGACGTGTGTTTTCCATTGCGTGTATGCCCAGGGTTGTGCGTTCATTATTCTCTGGGTCTCTCAACTCTGCATTTACCCTGAGCAGTATATAACAGATTGCTCTGTGGCCTGTGCACCCCTAGTGCAACGCATTAAATCCTTGAAGCTCACATCTGTTCACTGGAGCACCAGACTCTCGTTCACTGGTCCTTTTATCAGACATTTCAAAACTGATATATGTAATTGTCAGCATTTTTTTAAAAAAAATCCTTTTATTGTTTGCTTTCACTGGCAGACTCCTGTTGACACAAATTTCATTACTCTTCCCCCCCCTACCCCCGCGCCCCACTAACCTCCTCTTGAACACCAGGAAGCTGTGGATTTGTTCGAGGACTGTCTTATGCCTGGCTAGTCAATAATTAAAAACAGGCAGCTTGTTTACCAGACAGGTGTTAATGAGCATACAGAATTTCTACTGGGATCATAATTACAGTAAGTGACTGTCACAGTTGTTCCACGTTCTGACTGCAAACCGAGGTCACTCCTGCTTATTTTAACTCACCGTTTAAATTAAAAAAATAACCATTGTGAGAGATAAAATCGAAAGGAAATGAAAAAAATAAATGTCAGTGATCCTGTGGACTTTGTTCCCAGCTTCCAGCAGTCCTTCATCCCTCTGAAAGGAACATTGGGACTGGTACCTGTGTTATCCACTCTCTGCACCCCCCAGTACTGCTCGACGAAGAATCCCACTACCCCACTCCCCACTCTCCCACTCCCCACACCCTCCCCTCCCTTGAGCTTTGGTTTTAATGCTTTCCCTTTCAAAAGAGATCATCTATCAGACCATTTTCATCAATCTGCTCAGATTAAAACAAACTCCTGCCAAATCTCTCTCGACTCCTGAACAGGAGAAACCATTTCCCTTGGACTTAATCTGCCCTGGAGTTTAAAGACGTTGGCTCCCTCTAGTGCTGGCAGTTCAATTGTTCGGATGAAAATGTCATTTATACCGAGCGAGCTCTGGGCAGGTTTTGGGGAAATCGTGGTGTCCAGTATTAATTGACAGCATCAGTTATCAGTCCATTTTGTTTTGTACAGTAATTAAGGGGAAACCCTGCCACTGCCAGCCATACAACCCCTGAAAGATCAGATCACTGTGCTCCTCCAAGTTCTGGCCTCTTACCAGCATTAGCTATCCAGCTCAAGAACTCACCCCTTCAATCTCAAAGCCCCACTCTCATTCCCTACAATACTCCTTGAAGTTTACATCCTTGCCAAGCTTTCGCTCCTGAGTCTGCATTATATTCCTGTGACCCTCCTGAGGAATGTTTTGCTGCCCGAAGAGTGTTGCACATGCTGGAATGGGCACAAGGGTTGGTAGCTGGAGGACACAGGTTTAAAATAGTCAACAGAGTCACCGATGGTGTGGGAGGTGAGTGGGGGCTTTCAGGTGAGCAGAGTTGTGTCTGACACAATGCACAGTGTCTGTGAGAGTGATAGGAAGCAGAGTAATGGGGAGGATGACGAGAGGGATGGCACAAAACTCAATGAGTATAGAACTCACTGGAATTTGGAAGGATGAGAGGGGATCTTATCGAAACGTATAAGATTATTAAGGGGTTGGACACGTTAGAGGCAGGAAACATGTTCCCAATGTTGGGGGAGTCCAGAACCAGGGGCCACAGTTTAAGAATAAGGGGTAGGCCATTTAGAACAGAGATGAGGAAAAACTTTTTCAGTCAGAGAGTTGTGAATCTGTGGAATTCTCTGCCTCAGAGGGCAGTGGAGGCCAATTCTCTGAATACATTCAAGAGAGAGCTAGATAGAGCTCTTAAGGATAGCAGAGTCAGGTGGTATGGGGAGAAAGCAGGAATGGGGTACTGATTGAGAATAATCAGCATTGATCACATTGAATGGCGGTGCTGGCTCGAAGGGCCAAATGGCCTATTCCTGCACCTATTGTCTATTGAGTTGAACGTTCTCCAGCTATGGATCCATCTTTCATCCCAATCCATCTGTTGCCAAACATTTAACTCCCCTTCCCATTCCCATACTGACCTTTCTGTCCTGGGCCCCCTCCACTGTCAGAATGAGGCCACATGCATATTGGAGGAACATATTCCTCATGCAGCTTAAAACACAGCGGTATGAATATTGATTTCTCTAATTTCAAGTAACCCTTACACACACACACACACACACTCTCTCACACACTCTCTCTCTCTCTCTCTCTCTCTCTCTCTCTCTCTCTCTGTCCCTCCCCCATCCTACTTATCCTGCCAGTTTCACTGTTCGTATCCCTTCATTATCACCTCTTCCACAGCCAACAATGGACCATTGTGGGCTCCACCTTTGCTGGGTCATCGGTGCCTGCTCTGGTTTGTTCTGCACCTTCCCATTCCTCTAGTTTCCCCTCTCCCCTGACTCTCAGTCTGAGGAATGGTCTCGATCCGAAACGTCACCTATTCCTTTTCTCCAGGGATGCTGCCTGACCCGCCGAGTTCCTCCAGCATTTTGTGTCTACCGTTGAGAAGATGGGGCCTCCCGAAACGTCACCTATCCATGCCCTCTCGAGATGCTGCCCGACCCATTGAGATACGCCGGTACTTTGTGTTCTATCTAAGAAGCATGGCCATTTGCTTTAAAACAAAGGGAGTCCATCTCCCATTTCCCAAGCTGGTGAACAGATGTGGAATTAGAGGAATTGGGAAGCATTTGATCTTTCTTAATATCTGAGAACAAATCAAAGCATGATGTTAATCTGTGCCCACAGTTCGCACATCACTCGTATTGTCTCTTTGTTATTAATTTGCACAGAGAGAGTCGGGGATGGGTAATGCTGACCGGCAGATGGAGAGGGCAATTAGTGACCACGGGAGGGTTAATGTTGCAAATTTAATTTCAGTGTTAATTAGCTGCCGCAGATAGTTAGCTTAAAGGGACAGGGGGAGTCTGCCTTCGCTGCCTCGGGCTGGATTGGTGCTTTTATTTTTATGAGCACTACACCACCCTTTTACTGGATGATTACCGTGTGATTATCTGCCAGGGTTAACCAGTCTGGTGCTCCCACACTCGGGGTAAACGGGAAGCCAGGAGAAAGAAAGGCAGGCAGGCAGGGAGGGGAAATAAAGTGAAAGGGAGAAGATTGGTTCAGCATTGATTTTCAGTTCATCTACACCCCCCCCCCCCCCCCCCCCGTGTTTAAAAGGGACAACAGTGCTGAAAAGCTCACTCAGTCAATTGCACGCTGCCAGGTGGAAGGGGTAAATTGAAATTCTCTGCCTCAGAAGGCAGTGGAGGCCAATTCTCTGAATGCATTCAAGAGAGAGCTAGATAGAGCTCTTAAGGATAGCGGAGTCAGGGGGGTATGGGGAGATGGCAGGAACGGGGTACTGATTGAGAATGATCAGCCATGATCACATTGAATGGTGGAGCTGACTCGAAGAGCCGAATGGCCTACTCCTGCACCTATTGTCTATTGTCTATTGTCTAATGATCACATTGAATGGCGGTGCTGGCTCGAAGGGCCGAATGGCCTTCTCCTGCACCTATTGTCTATTGTCTAATGATCACATTGAATGGCGGTGCTGGCTCAAAGGGCCGAATGGCCTCCTCCTGCACCTATTGTCTATTGAAAAGAAATACGTGCATTTGTGCACCTTTTTTCCTGATCTCAAGCCGGGTTGTCCCACTGCTCCAGCAGCAGACAACATGGCAGAAAGACACATTTTTAAATTCAGAAATATATATATTTTTAACTGCAAAAGCTAGAAAGCTGACAAAGGGTCTTCAACCTGAAATGTTAAGTGATTCTCATTCCAGAGATACAGCTTGACCCGCTGAATTTCTCCAGCATTTTCTGCTTTTTGGAGAAAAAAAAAACGTATTCATTTTTCGGTCTCGACCCGAAACGTCACTCATCCCTTCTCTCCAGAGATGCTGCCTGTCCCGCTGAGTTACTCCAGCATTTTGTATCTGCCTTCAACTTAAACCTGCACCTGCAGTTCTTTCTTATTCACTTTTTCAAGGTTTGGGCAATCCAGCAGTTTATTGCCCATCTTTAACTGCCCTTGTGTTGCGATCCTTTGAACCACTGGAGCACTTCTGGTTTGAAAGTATTCTGCTGTGGTGGAGGGTGTTTCAACCATGAACTAAAGGTGATATATTTCTACGTCAGAGTGGTGTGCGACGTCGAGGGGAACTGCAGGTGGTGGCACTCCTGTGTGTTCACTGCCCTTGTCCTTCCTTGCGGGAGATGTGGCTGATTTGGGCAGTACTGTCAGAATAGCCTGGGTCAGTAACTGTAGCGTGCTTTATGGATGGTGCACACTGCAGCCACTGTCTACTGAGTTGTGCACAGTAAAGTCCAACAAATATCAGTGATAACAAACATATAACCTGTTTAAATGATGTTTATCGTGGGGGCAAAAAAAAACAATGTGCTGAAGGAACGTCGGCAGGTCAGGCAGCATCTATGGAAAAAAAAGACCTTTCTTCAGACTGATGGAGAATAGACAATAGGTGCAGGAGGAGGCCATTCGGCCCTTCGAGCCAGCACCACCATTCAATGTGATCATGGCTGATCATTCTCAATCAGTACCCCGTTCCTGCCTTCTCCCCATACCTCTTGACTCCGCTATCCTTACGAGCTCTATCCAGCTCTCTCTTGAATGCATTCAGAGAATTGGCCTCCACTGCCTTCTGAGGCAGAGAATTCCACAGATTCACAACTCTCTGACTGAAAAAGTTTTTCCTCATCTCAGTTCTAAATGGCCTACCCCTTATTCTTAAACTGTGGCCCCTTGTTCTGGACTCCCCCAACATTGGGAACATGTTTCCTGCCTCTAACGTGTCCAACCCCTTAATAATCATATGTTTCGATAAGATCCCCTCTCATCCTTCTAAAAAAGAGGGGAAAAAGTTGGGAGAGAAGAGAGATGAGGGGGAGGGGTGAAGCAAGACCTGGCAAAGTGATAGGTGGTTGAGTGAGGAGGGATTGTTGGTAGATGAGTGGAGATAGTAACCAAGGCTGGAGGTAAAGTGGAGACAAAATGGTGCCTTTGTGGAATCTGATAAGAAGGAAGATGGGGTGAAATGGAGGACCAGAGGGAGCGGGGATCCTTTTCCCTCCACAAATGCTACCTGCCCTTTTGAGTTCCTCCAACATTTTGTCTTTTGCTCAAGATTTCCAACATCAAAAGTCTCTTATGACTCCATTTTATTGTGGCGTAGTTCTTGATTGGACAACAGGGGCAGGTCTGTTGCTTTTCTTACGGGAAAGGTCATGGAGTTGTTTTACATCGATGTGCGAGCACAGCTGACTTCCTGTCTGAAAAGGCCTTCCTCATCTAAAGTCAACAATCAGCTCTCTGGTTTTAATGATGTTGAGAGCAAGGTTATGTGTCTGGCACCATCCAATCAGACAATCATCTCCCTCCGAAATTCTCTCATCATTACCCATAATTCGGTGATGTAAATTTAAAGATGGAGTTGAGACGGTGTCCGGCTGAAGTCATGGGTATAGAGTGAGCAGAGCAGGGACTGAGCACACAGCCTTGAAGTGCCCCTGTGCTGATGGTAATCGAGGAGGAAGTGTTGCTGCCAATTCATATCAATTGTGTCCTGTTCTGAGGATCCAGTTGAAAAGGGATGCAACTGGATCCTCAGAACAGAAGGATCTTCTGACCCAGTTCCCTGAGCTTGGTAACAAGTTTGGAAGGGATGATGGTGTTGAACGCCACGCTGAGGTCAGTAAACAACAGCCTGACATATGTGTTTTATCGTCCAGCTCACACCTCCATTGATCTATTGTGGTGGCAGGCAAATTGTATTGGGTCCAAGTTTTTGTTGAGGTAGGATTTAGATTTATTTAGATTTAGATTTAGAGATACAGCACGGAAACAGGCCCTTTGGCCCACCGAGTCCGCGCCGCCCAGCGATCCCCACACATTAACACTACCCTACACACACTAGGGACAATTTTTACATTTACCCAGTCAATTAACCTACATACCTGTACGTCTTTGGAGTGTGGGAGGAAACCGAAGATCTCAGAGAAAACCCACGCAGGTCACGGGGAGAACGTACAAACTCCGTACATACGGCGCCTGTAGTCAGGATCGAACCTGAGTCTCCGGCGCTGCATTCGCTGTAAGGCAGCAACTCTAGCGCTGCGCCACCGTGCCGCCCTGATGTGCACCACAACCAACCTCCCAAAGCATTTCATCACCATGGACATTAGTGCCACTAATCGGTAGTCATTGAGGCATGATACCTGACTATTCTTGGGCACCTGTATTAATGATGCTATCTTGAAGCTAAGAACCTCAGACTTCAGTAATGGGAGATTAAAGAAGTCCGCAAAAACTCCAACTAGTTGGTCCAGGCAGGATTTGGGAACCAGGTACATCATCAGGTCCTGACACTCAACAATGGATCTTCTGACGTCAGCCTCGGTGACTGACATTTCCATACCAAGCATCTCCTGGACGGTAATACAGATGGTCAGCAAGACATCTCTGTTAACTGTCCCAATAACTGTTTGCAGCTTCGGTGCCTGATCGCTGCACGCCCCCGGTGATCTACCTTCTTCGTCAGGACTATTGCCTTCAGGAGAGCACACAGCTCCCAGCAGCAGGCACAGCTGCAAGGGTTTGCTGGAGTTGCCCGGCTTTTACGACCGATGGGAGTCCGGACTTCAGTCACCTTCAGTCGGAGCGTTGTTCCTTCACCAGCGGAGGGGGCACTTTTTTTGCTGCAGGAGCAGCCAGCCCCACTCAGTCATGAGCGTGCAGTGATTCTGACCAGACATCCTTCCGCCCAGCCGGAATTGCTCATCAGACCCAAGCCCCGGGATCTTTCCTGAGTGCCGGTACCACACAACATAATCCGTCTCTCGGAGCTGCCGTCCGTTTCCATCCGTGAAGCAGGGAAACAGCTTTTGTAATGGGCTGTTTTTGCCCACGCTTCACTTCCTTGCCCTCTCTTCACTTCCTTGCCCTCTCTTCACTTCCTTGCCCTCGCCTGCTGTGATGGTCTGCTTTGCCACTCGCTGGTGAGGGGTGCCCTCCCCATTTACATTGCAGCCCTGGGGTGGGGAGTAGTGCACAGAGCCGTACCATGCAACCACTTTTAAAGTTGGTTCAAGGACTCCTTGTCCTCTATGGCCAGGAGTATGTGTGCCACGTGTACATGGAGTGTGTGAGGTTGCAGCCCTCTGAATATAACAAGGGGTTGCACTTCAAATTCTGGTTACACTTTAGCCCCCACTCTTCTGATCTTTGGGCACCCGGTGCAGAGAAGAGTGGGTCATTTTTGGGATGTCTTGGTCAATTTGCTGCTGGGCCTGGCCAACCTGGTCATTCATGGGTCATGGGGGCGGGCAGCAGAGGACTGCCCGCCCCTCTTTTGGGCTCACGTCCGTGCCCGGGTATCCATGGAGAGGGAGCATGTGGTGTCCATGGTCACCTTGGCCAACCTCCAGGATCGCTGAGCACTGCAGAGGGCTTGAGTGCTTCTTAGATGCCAAAAGTAACATTTTGTTTATATGTGTAATCCCTTTTTTGAGATTGACACTCCACCGGGTGGCGCCAGCACTGGCTCCCTCGCCAACAGTCTGTCTGTCCCTTCCTTCTTTGTGTTTTAATAGTATGTGTTATTGTTTTTTTTCGTTTTCTTTAGCTTGTTTTATATTGGGGTGGAGGGGGGGGGTTGGGGGAAACTTTTTCTAATCTCTTACCTCGACAGAGATGTGATTTTTTTTCTGTATCGTATCTCCGTCCGTACTGCGGCCTAGCAACGAGGAGTTGGCGGCCTTTGCTGGAGACCGATTTTGTGAGCTCCACCGCAGGTGCCTGCGGACTTACCATCGCGGAGCCCGCGATCCCTCGGAGCTCCAACTGTGGGTGCTTGCAGACTTTAACGTCGCGGGGACCGCGGTCTCTGGTCAGAGACCGTCTTCGGGAACTCCAAGCCACAGGAGCTTCGACCGCCCCGACGCGGGAGTTTCAACCACCGGCTGCAGGAGCTTCGATCGCCCCGACGGATGGTTCGACTGCCCCGACCGCAGGAAAATGAAGAGGAAGATTGGACTTTTTTACCTTGAGAATGTTCAGCCATGATCACATTGAATGGCGGTGCTGGCTCGAAGGGCCGAATGGCCTACTCCTGCACCTATTGTCTATTGCCTTCCATCACAGGGAGGAATGTGGGGAATCCGCTGTGGTGGATATTTATGTTAACTTTTATGTAGTTGCGTGTCTTGTTGCTTTTTCTTTTTGTATGGCTGTGTGGCAATTCGCATATCACTACCTTAATTGGTACATGTGACAATAAAAGACCTTTGAAATGTTCCCTTGCTTAGTGTTTCAGTTGGCATTTTGTACTTGTAAATACATTTATTTTTGTAGAAAGTAATGCATGATCACTGCCCCTTGTAGGACATTGGCCTCATCAATGGGTGCTATGCCTGGTCATCAACCTCAATTAGTTGGTCGCAGTACCTGACTGACTGCCTGGTCATGACTGGACATTGCGCCTGAGCAGATGCACCAGTGTCTCCTACTGCCTTTTGTACCTGGCCATTGTCACAGCTGCTCTATCATTAGTTTCAATGTCTGTTGAATGGTTTAGATTTAGATTTTTAGATTTAGAGATACAGCGTGGAAACAGACCCTTCGGCCCACCGAGTCCGCGCCGCCCAGCGATCCCCACACATTAACACTATCCTACACACACTAGGGACAATTTTTACATTTGCCCAGCCAATTAACCTACATACCTGTACGTCTTTGGAGTGTGGGAGGAAACCAAAGATCTCGGAGAAAACCCACGCATGTCACAGGGAGAACGTACAAACTCCGTACAGACGGCGCCCGTAGTCAGGATCGAACCTGAGTCTCCGGCGCTGCATTCGCTGTAAGACAGCAACTCTACCGCTGCGCCACCGTGCATGATTAGGTCCATACCTGAAAGATTACTTCTCTGTCTCTGGTTTCTGTAGATTGTCATTACTGGCCGTGAGGTCTCCTTGCCAGGTTTTTTGTCCTCTGTGTCATTTACTTGGCCTCAGAGTCTGATCTCTGGCCTCGCCCTCTGTCATTGTCATTACTGTCCAATCATGGTGTTTGGTATCAGCTCACTGGCTTCAGTGCAAAGCTTTCTAATGCAGAGCTTATTCACTGAGCTCAATGTTAGCCATGTGTTTTCTCATTGGCTTTGAGGTATAATCTTTGACCTTTGTTATTGGAGCAGCAGCCTCATCATTGGACCTACTGCCATATCAATGGCCTTGGCACCAGTCATGGTGCATTGCTTCATGATTGGCCTCAGTGTCAGATCATTGCCTCAGTCTCTGGCCTTTGGCAATGTCCCATCAATGGTCTCAAATGCCTTGTCTTTGACCTTAGTGCCAATTAATTGGCTTCAGTGCCTGAAAAATGAACAGCATGCCAGAGGTTTGGCAAGAGAGTCAGAGCCTTGGTCTTGGTATTGGATCATTAGACTCAGCGCCAGGTCATTGCCCTGAGTGCCAGGCCATGGGTCTCATCTCATATCCCATTATCAACCCTAATCCTACCTTAACAACTGAACACTATATACACCTCTTACACTACCACGGACTTATTTTTTAATGGTGTTTTGCACTATTGTCATGATTTCTTGAAGTCTTTTCTATACACTGTCTTTTAGAACTTACAAGCAATTTATGGATAGTTTATTTTTGTGTGTTTGACACGATATCCGGTGTCACTACTGCAAGCAAGATTTTATTGTTTCCCTACCTTACCATACGAATTAAGGTATCCCATGGCACCAATTCATCCCATTGCTGTGCATGCGAACCTGCTGAGCACTGGCTTCTCCAGCGTGAAGAAGGGTCTCGACCCGAAATGTCACCCATTCCTTCTCTCCAGAGATGGCGCCAGTCCCAATGAGTTACTCCAGCATTTTGTCTATCATCCCATTCCTTGACCACCAACCACCCTTCACTCCCTCGACCCCAACATTTCATAGCTGTGCAAAGATCTATTGGCCTCAGTATAGAATATACTCAAGCGTGGAAAAATCCACAGCCCTTGAAGAAGGGTTTTCCAAAGTATAACAAGATCCCTCTGAGCAACAAGACTCCTCCTCATCCCAATCCATAATGACAATCCCTCCGGTTCAGCTCCTCTGGCCAAAGAATGCAGCCTCTCATTATCTACCATGGCAATCCTTCCATTGATTGTCTCCACTCTGCAGCCCAGCCAGTGGTGTCCCCTTCACTTCTGCCACAATGTCTCGAAGGGTTTGATCAGCTCCCTGTTGAGATGGTTTGAGGGGGTTGGCAGATGTAGGTCACTGTCTCCATCTGGTGGTGATACTTGGATGCAGCAGGGTCCAACGTTGGCCAGAAACTGAAGCAGATGTGGCCCCTGGAAGTGTTGTTTTAATTTTGTTCACTCGCCTCGATCCCCGTTGACATCAGTTAGTCCCGGCAGACACGGCAGCTCATTGATAAAGGGACAATCCATCCCACAGGCCTTCTCATCCCCTTTCCAATTGCACAAGCCCAGCTGTCACTGATATAACAGGTTGTTAATATTAGTTTTCCCTGAAGCAGGGGCCCTCCTATCTCACACCGTTGCCAAAGGATCAGTGGCACAGCATCCCGTCAATGTCAAAACATGTTGGGAGCAAAGTGTACCGTGCTTTCAACAAAAATATAACTTCTTTTAGCTTACTGAGTACAAGACGTGAATTCATTCAGTCATTTGAGTCAGACTGTTAAAGTTCACCATGCACCCCCTGTGGTTGGAAAGTCTTTGACCACAACTAGTGTTGACATCACCAGGGGAAAGAGACAGAGTGGTGGCAAAACTGGCAGGAGTGTGAACAATCACAGCAGTCGCTAAACTCAGCCTCTAACAGCCGGAACTGCCAGATCACCAAGACTGGCTGCAGTCATCCGGAGTTCAGGATTATTCTCCACCTTTACTTATAAGAGAAATTAAGAGTGAGGAGAGAATTAAAACCTCCTGGAATACCTCCGAACCCAGCTGACAATACCAAACACATCATCTGAATGAAAGTCAGAGGCAGGGATCAAGCTTTCTCTCTCAGCTAATACAGCTCCAAAGATTACACAGTCAGGGCATACACCCTCTATTTTACAGGCAATAACCTTTAGCTTGCTGAAGGACTTCATTCATTGCTCGTACAAAGTGGATCGGTTGTGCACACTTCACAGTCAGAATGGTTTGGTCTGCAGATCTGTTCCAGAGATTCGAGCCAAACGTCTAGGCTGATGCAGTACCAAGGGAACTTCGTGACTGGAGGTGTTGAAATGTTAATTTGAAGCCTCTCTACTCTCTGATGATCGTGAATGAATCCTCAAAAATAATTTGTGAAATATCAGAGGGATTTTCCCTCTGCTTCTGGGCAATATGTGTCCCTTTCATCAGCATCGTTAGAAAGAATAATCTGGACCTTATCAATTGATGTTTGTGTGGTCTTGCAGTTATCTCCCATAGTAACAGGATATCCAAGTACTTCACAGGACCAGAGATGCTGGAGACATGAAAAGATGAAAGGCACTGTAAACATGCACCTCCTTTCTTTCCCAATAAATTTTTCTTTCCACTGGAGATTTTTCCAGCTGCTCCTGTTTCCTTCCACACTCCAAAGATGTACAGGTTTGTAGGTTTGTTGGCTTTGGTAAAATTGTAAATTATCCCTAGTGTGTGTAGGCTGTTGTAAGTGTGCGTGGATCGCTGGTTGGCGTGGACTCCTGTTTCCATATTGTATCTCTAAACTAAACTAAACAGGAATGACCCTCTTAATGAAAAAATGTGTGCTCTCTCCAACAGTTAAATCATCTTGTTTTTTTCGTAAATTCAGTTTAGTTTCTGCCAACTCAATTCAATAGTACTGTTACCAACAGTTCAACAATTTCACACAACGTACCTGACATTTAGCCCTCCTGATAGTGTTTCAATGTGTTGCAAGACTGATGGAAGACTGACTCATAAACTCCCATAACGTTCAGTTTGTTCAACTACAGGCTAGCGAAGGGAAAACAAAGCAGAGTTGTTAACTTTGCTTTGGAGAAACAGGGAGAGGAAGAGATACCCTGTGAACGTGTGCTTGAGCTCCTCAGATCCATTGCATATTTTTGAGCTTAAAGGCCCAATCTGGAATTCAGTTTTAGTTCTGAAAAGGCAGCCTGGATTTGATTGTTTGATGCAAAGATGAAGACAATTTGCATCAGATTAATGTGGGAACCCTGAATGATCAGTGGTTACAGAGCAATCCCACCAGTAACACACTGGACCAGCCATATCAAAGCAATGACCAAGGAAGCACAACAGTGCCTCTACTTCCTCAGAAGGCTCAGGAAGTTCAGCATGTCCCCAACAACTGTCACCAACTACTACAAATGTGCCCGGGATGCATCACTGCATGGTTCGGGAACAGCTCCACCCAAGACCACAAGAAATTACAGAGTTGTCAACGTAGCCCAGACCATCACGCCAACCAACCACCCTTCCATTGACTCCATCTACACTTCATGCTGTCTCCGCAAGGCCACCAGCATAATCAAGGATGAGTCTCACCCTGGTCTCTCCCTCTTCTCCCCTCTCCCATCAGGCACGAGGTACAGAAGTGTGACATAGACATAGAAAATAGGTGCAGGAGGAGGCCATTCGGCCCTTCGAGCCAGCACCGCCATTCATTGTGATCTTGGCTGATCGTCCACAATGTGAAAACACATACTTCCAGATTCAGGCAGAGTTTCTTCCCAGCTGTTATCGGGCAACTGAACCATCCTATCACCAACTCGCGAGTGGTCCTGAGCTACCATCTACCTCATTGGAGACCCTCAGACTATGTTTTATCGGATTTTACTATCTTTATCTTGCATTAAACTTTATCCTGTATCTGGACACTCTGAATGTCTCGATTGTAATCATGTATGGTCTTTTCGCTGACTGGATAGCGCCCAACAAAAAAAGGTTTTCACTATACCTCGGTACACGTGACAATAATAAACTAAATTCCCTGAACAGTTTATCCGTACCAGTGGATCATCAAGTAATTATAACAGGAGCGTTCGTGGCCACAAAGGTATGGCAGTTAATGGTTGAAGCCAAATGATTAAAAAATATATGCAAGCTATTTATTTGTTCAAGATACCTTTTCAAAAATGTTAAAATATCATTTAGAAAATATATTTGCGTAATGCACATCCATGAACCACAATCTTCTTTTCTCAGTGATTAATCTACATAGTCACAAATGCTGACACCTAAGAGATGTGGCCCTATTACTTCCTCATAAGGTTGGCACCAACTGGCCTTGACACAAGCCCTCTCCTCACAGGGGCTATAATCCCAGCAGGTTCTTCCCCTTTATCACGATGCGCGAACTGTCACAGCAGAGCGTGTGCTGTCATGGTCATAAGCTGCCATGGTTCCCTGGAATCAGCCTGCCCCCATCTAATTAAAGCTTGGCCCCAACAACTACATTTACTCTCATGTACCATTTAGTCGCAGATCATCTCCAAAGAATAGCACATTCGATTCCCTCTAGGCTTGACCCATTCCTGCCTTTGGAATCACCTGCAGCCCCACAACCTTGCAATGTCAGTGCTCCTCCAGCAGGTTGCTCGCTCAAACCGTGATCTCCTTCATCCCTCCGTCGGCAGTCATTTATTCCGACCATCTGGGTCCAAAACATTTGCATTCCTTCGTGAAATTTTCTCTCCTCTCTCACTTGGTGTAGTTTGTTGGTGAAAGCCTCTTTCTTCAGCCAATGTTTTGGCATTTTTTCTTAAAATAACCAGATGTTTCACTGACTGCGAAGCATATTAGGACATCTTGAAGTAGTCTTAGGTTCTATACAAACGCGGGTCCTCCTTAATACAGCCTACCTTCTTGGGCAGTACAATAGAGGAAACGCAGGAAATTATGCACCAAGGTTACAAAACAAAGGAACTGAAAAGAATTGCTGAAATCCAGCGATACAAAGCAGCCTATTTACTCAACGACTCATTCCAACCAAATTAACATCAACTGGATCAAAGGTCCTCTCCTGTTTCGTGTGCTGGTGCCTAGGGATAAGATAATCCTCAGTGTAGCTCATACAAAATCTGGCAAAGCTCAACATCAAACATATCACTATTGGTATTAAATTCTGAAGAGCTATTGCGAAGGTGTGCCTGACACCTTTGCTTTCACACGCTCTTTGCCACAGTGCACAGCAGGTCGCATAGTCACTGGGACCTCCTCTAGAATGGAATTACAGAACTCAAGGGACCCAACGACGTTTGAAAGAAAGCCCTTCAACCCCAGTACACCGCAGGTCCAGTTCCACTGATCAAGGATCTGATGTCACAAAGCTCCAAAGTCAACCTTGAGGAGGTGCAAGGTGCTGGCCACATCCTAGGAAGGAAGGGTTAGGGAGAAAGGGCAACCACACCAGAGTTTCCTGTAGCTGGGAGCTTTTGGGTCTCAGTAGCAAACGTATTGGGAGGACAGTCCGAGGCTCGTGATGGAATACATGGTAGGAAATCAATGGGAGGAAAGAGGGACTGCTCATTTATTTGGAGCATCAGAACCCTCCCATCTTACAATACCAATGCTCTTGGGCATTTATGACTAACCCAATGGACTGAAGCAGCAGAGAGGGTCCAAGACAACATCTCCCACTGGCTTCTTATCTACTTGAATGTCTTTCAATGCCCCAATGTTGGTTAGACCTCAGAGGACAAAGCTTCGAACTCTGCGACATAGATTTCTGTCATTTACAAATGGCCAGTGACTGTCAGAGTGTACAATGACATAGCTAGTACAGTCGCTGCCTCTCACAACTGCAGTGACTTGGGTTCAATCCCAAACTCTGCAGCCGCATGTGTGGAATTTGCACATTGTCTCTGTGACCATGTGTGTTTCTTCCAGGTGCTCTGGATTCCTCCTGCATCCCAAAGAAGTGAGTGTTGGTAGATTAAATAGCAGGTGAGTGGAAGAATCTGGGTGGTGGGGGGTGGGGAGGGGGGTTGTAGTTGATGGAAACACAGGGAGAATAAAATGGGGATTAGTGTAAATGAGTGGCTGAAGCTTGTGGACAGAGTATACATGGTGGACCAAAGGGCCAGTTTCCATCCTGTATGGCTGTCTTATTTGATAAACAGGAGGTGGGCACTGAGAGTGAGAAGCGGGTACACAGCAGGTTCCTGAAGACATCTTTCTGAGTCAGCGCACTGCTCCGTTCACTTTGCCTTGCCACCGAACCACTTCATTAATTTGGAAGGGTTGAATTGCTTTTTCTTCTTCAGGTCAGATTCCGTCTCCTTGGTGATATCTGGGCAGGGTGAAGACAAGGGGCAGTAAGAGAGGGAAAAGGAGGGGGGAGAGGCAGGTTGAGGAAAATGAAGAGAAAGGGAAATAGGAAAAGAGAGGGAAGAAGGATGTGAGGCAGGCAGGAAGTTGTGGGGGGGGGGAGAGGAAGGAAAAAGAGGGCGAAAGGGGGAGAAAGAGAGGCGTAAGACGGAAAGGGGAAAAGAGGGAAGAGGCAAAGTGGGAATGGTGAAAAATGGGACAGGGTGAAGGAGAGAGGAGGGAATGAGAGGAAAAATATGGACAGGAGAGGGCAACGGAGATGAGAGGGAAAAGGGAAGGTGGGGGTAAATGGAAAGAAAAGGGTACAAAGAATGTGTAAGCTGAGCATATCTAAAAAAAAATAGCTGAATTTCAGCTTCTGAACAATTTTAATGAACAATTTCAATGAAACATTGTTGGTCCTCACCGATCTTGCTAATCATATCTTCCATCATCTGATCCTCTTCCATTTCTCTGCAAGAAGAGCATGTGTAAGGTTGTGACCGTTCAAAGGAGACAACATGTCCACCCACCCAGCTGGTACAGCCCCAGACACCACTCTCTTGAATCAGCTGTGATATTGGTGGGGGGACCTCATTTGGACTCTCCCTCACAACACGAGAATGAACAAGCAAGTGGGTAACAGGAAAACGCGTTCTTTGACAGTTGTTGACTTTCTACACAGACTTCCTCCGTAACCAAAATAATAAATATTTCACTCCTCCGTCCCATCAGAATAAAAATATTTATTTTAGCCGATGGTCGGTTTTATATTCGAAGATGCAGGACTCGATTGCCCTCGAATTGGTCAGCATGGATGTGAGGGGCCAAATGGTCTGTCCCCGTGCAGTCCGAGTCTGTAACTAAATAGCCCCTACATAAACGGCTGTCAAGTGGGAAGAAATGTCAGCCAGTTTCCATAAGGAGTTTTCATTTTGAACTAATCATTCCCCATGCGTTGCAAGGCTTGACTCCACTAACAAGTAACTCAGAGATAACCAAATACTAATGTTACAATATTTGTGTTAAATTAGGTTGTAACATGGTTCATAAATACGGTGGCCTTTTAACTCCACAAGAAATAACGTAGGACTTGATTGATTGGTGCCGATCTGAGATATTAGCTAAACAAAAAGTAAACATCTTATTTTTGGCACTGCAGAGTTGAGGGGAAAGATTCTGCCAGCAGTAGACATTGGGACAGACTAATCATATGTGGCCTCATGGTGCTATCCATCGCAGTATTCTTCAGATGGACTCCAGAACATGGCATGAGCACCTCACCTTGCGTTGACACGTTTTGTTTTACCATGCCTTCTCTTTTCAATCGCAACCAGGGGGCAGGTTAGCACCACTCAGGGAGGAATAGCTGACTAAATCAATCCATCTTGAAAAAGAAGTGGAACCAGAAATGCTGAAGCATCTGGAATAGTGGCAGGCAAAGCCTGACACGCTTAACATCATCAAATACTCGCCTTCACTACTGACCCCATTCCCTTGCCTTCTCCCCATGTCGTCTGACACCTGTACTAATCAAATATCTCTGACTTAAAAATATCCACTGACTTGGCCTCTACAGCCTTATGTGGCAAAGAATTCCACAGATTCACCACCCTCTTCTACACCCTCGGTCACTTGAAGTCTTAAACGTTGCTCATCCATAAAGCCAATGAGGGAGCAGAGGAGCGCAGGCCAGGCACGTTGGGCAGGACGGACATCCAAGTGTAGCCGTTGCACGGCACGGGAAGGGTACCTGCCGAGAACGTATTTCACAAGAGGGTCGGCATTTAAAATCAGCTGTGCACTTCCAGGCCGCACTGAGTGTTGGTGCCAGGATGGCTGGCAGCCAATGTCAAATGCAGACTGGCAGATGGCATGCTCCGAGCTTCTCCTCCACTCCTCACGATTGGTCGGCAGAGTCAAACGCAACATGCTGTACTTTCAACAGTTTAGTTAACACCCATACAGTTCCACAACCTCAAATGCACTGGTAATGTTTAACTCCAGGTGGTTCACTGTGAACTGTATCCAAGTTGGCACCCAGATTCGAGTCAAAAGACAGAAATTCATTCTTCTACTTTCTCCGAGGATCTCAAATAGTGATGTCGAGTCGTTCCTGGTGCCGCAAGTTTGAACGGGCCCAGTGCTGGCTCCAAGTCCCCCGGGAATCATTGCTGGAGAGAGGCTTTCACCCAGTATTGCAGTTCACCCTTGTCCTGACCACAGAGAGATATACTATCAACCAAGGGGCACTGATCCAATGCACCGAGTGTTCTCCTGGGAGAATGGCGGAGAAGGTGAAGCCATAAACACAATCTTTTGACTCATCTCTGGCTGTTCCTCAGCCGGAGTACTGAGAGAATCATCAGTGTTCTGCAATCCTCTACTCTGGCCATTCCCTTTAGTCCACCTTGGAGTCTTTGCCTCTATTTGCTAAAGCCTAAGCCCTGGAAATCCTTTCCAAGCCTATCCCCCTTCTCTCTCCTCCTGTAATGTGTGCATTAAAGTGCGCTGAGTCGTGTATGGAAATTGACACTGGTTTTTGTTTGAAGATGCTCCTCATCTTTGGATGGCATGTCACCTTGAAGCTGCTACATACAAACTGTTATTGTCCTCGAAACTCATATCACCTCTCACCCTCCGAGGTGCTGCGGTGGAATTGTGCAGGTGGTAAGGACTGAAACAATGGTGTGCTGGTGTTCGATAGAATGCCCAGCAAAGGCCAGCTCACCAGCATTTTCTCAAGGACAATTAGGGACATAAATGTGCTGGCATTTGGGCAACGCTATGGCACATGCCACCTCTCAGCCCATGTCTGAATGATGCCTCGATCTTGCTGGCTTCATTTGGTGAGGACGGAATAGAACATTGTACAGTCATCAACGAACATTTGGCACAATGCTGGAATGTAGGTCATTGATGAAGTAGCTGGAGATGGTGGGGCCCTGGAACACATCCATGATGAGCTCCTGCACGATCCTGTGACTGACCTGCTACAACCCACAACCATCTTCCTTCACGTGAGCCTTTACACCAGCCACTGGGCAGCTCAAATCAACTCAACTCAAAACAAAAAGTGCCACTTGATGGCATTTTCTCCATCAATTTCTTGATGGTTGAGATTGGGCTCCTGGAGTATTAATAATTTGGATCGGATTTGTCCTGCTTTTTACACTACGGAAGAAATGAGCAATTTTCCACATTGTCGGGTAATGTCAAATTAGTAACTGCACTAAAACAAATCAGCCAGACATGTGGTTGGTTCAGGACCCTTTTCAGAAGGGTCTCGACCCGAAACATCTCCCATTCCTTCTCTCCAGAGATGCTGCCTGTCCCGCTGAGTTACTCCGTTTTTTTGTGTCTATCTTCGGTTTAAACCAGCATCTGCAGTTCCTTCCTCCACACGACAGTCAGGATGTTCTCTGATCCATTTGCCTTTGCTCTATCTATTATCTTGGTAGCACATGAAGTGTGTAGAACTGCCTGATGATTGGATGGCATGGAGGAAGCCTTGATAGATTATCTACCGTGCTCCTCTGGCCAAGGATGGCACAATTGCTTCAGCCTTGTCTTTCCCAGTGACATGGAGCTGGTCAATGCCATGGAGAAAAATGCCCTTTTTCTCATGTCAGCTGGTTCAACAAAAGGCAATGGAACGTTGAAAACGTCTATAAGTTGGATCAAAGCAACTCCTGAGGCAATTATAGAAGAAGCAAGTTAGGGGGGGCAGGGGGTTGTTGCTGTGGACTTGTGAATTGGTGGAGTTCCAAATGGCAAAGCAACAGGCTAGTTGCATTAGAAAATAACTGCAGATGCTGGTACAAATCGATTTATTCACAAAATGCTGGAGTAACTCAGCAGGTCAGGCAGCATCTCGGGAGAGAAGGAATGGGTGACGTTTTGGGTCGAGACCCTTCTTCAGACTGATGTCGGGGGTGGGACAAAGGAAGGATATAGGTGGAGACAGGAAGATAGAGGGAGATCTGGGAAGGAGGAGGGGAAGGGAGGGACAGAGGAGCTATCTGAAGATGGAGAAGTCGACGTTCATACCACCAGGCTGCAAACTGCCCAGGCGAAATATGAGGTGCTGCTCCTCCAACTTCCGGCGGGCCTCACTATGGCACTGGAGGAGGCCCATGACAGAGAGGTCAGACTAGGAATGGGAGGGGGAGTTAAAGTGCTGGGCCACCGGGAGATCAGTTGCATTAATGCGGACCGAGCGCAGGTGTTCAGCGAAGCGATCGCCGAGCCTGCGCTTGGTTTCACCGATATAAATAAGTTTTGCAGTTACCTGTAGTAGAGGGTGGGCAGTAGGACCCAGCAGTGCTGAGGGGCTCTGCCCGGTGGGGGCTGTGGGCCCAGCGCGGTGCAGCCTGTTGTTGGTCCCGGGGGCCGGGTACAGCGACGGCTGTGACCTGCTGCTGGGCGGTGGAGCGGCACGGGTCAGCACGGTCGCTGGGGGAGGCCCGCGGGGACCTGGAGTCCGGGTAAGTGGTGGTCGGCTCGGTCAGCGGATGGCCGGGGAGGGCGTGGGCGGCGGTGAAGGGGTCGGGAAGGTCGGCGGCAGGCTAGTTGCACTTGATAGCCATATGCCAAAGAGCTGCATTGGCATTCATTGGGGAAAAGACAGAGATCCCCTTGCATGTCGCCCCTTGTGAGTGCTTTGGGCCACCTCATACCTCACTCGATCCTCATCCAGTCTGTCGATTATGTTATTCCTGTCCTCCACCGTTTTCAGCAGCTCTTCCATCAGCTCCTTCTCATGGGCCTTTTCCCCTTCTGTTTTCTTGTCCTCTGCAACAGAAGCACATTGGAACTCAAGAAGCTTTGGTCACCTGCCCATTATTACCAGTATTTTAAAGGCAGTGAGATGCCTGATCATTGTTTGGAGGCCAGGACATACATGATGTTGCAAAGACAAGGGAGCAGCAACGGAGAAGGGAAGGCAGTAGAAGACAGGCCAGGAAGAGATGTGGGTGATCAGATGATCAGATGTGTATTATCATTAGAGCCACGACTACCATCTGTTGTGTAAAGAAACAGGGTTTAAGGTCCAGGGTTTGGATTCCTTGCTGTGTCTGGAATTGAAGGTGAATTTGTATTGAGCTTCACTGGAACAATGTGAGACGTTGGTAATCAACAGGATTCTAAATCTGATACGAGGTATTGATCACTTTCCATCTAAGATTTAGACACTGACCTGCTTTTGCCATCAACACTCGCAGTTCCTGGTCGATCAGATGCTGGTCATCCTCCAAACTCTGTAGCTTTGATCTGTCCACAAATATAAAGGTGGAGATATTACATCTTTGGGGTTTCAAGGGTGAGAGTTAAGAGGAAATATCAAAGGCTTCCGACTTTTCATTTGGAAATGTACCTTGGGGAGGTGGGACAGGCTAAACCATGAGCGGTATCATGCCAACTGCTTGCACTGGTTCACAGCAGAGCTGGGCAGCCAGGGGAGATATGGATAAGATGCATTTATAGGAAAACCAGAGATGTACACAAGGGAGAAAGCAATACAAGGATATGCTGATGAGCTTAACTGAGCAAGGATTGCAGGAGGATTGAAGGGAGAGTCGCCTTCTCATGCATTGATCCATGATAAAATTACAAGCATTTATGAATAAAAAAGGAAGCTGGGCTTTCCCGTTGCATACCAAGGGTTTTATGAAGGATAAATAAAGTGAACAATAGTACAAGTGTCAAAGGTTATGGGGAGAAGGAGGGCGAATGGGGTAGTAGAAAGATAGATCAGCCATGATTGAATGGCGGAGTAGACTTGATGGGCCGAATGGCCTAATTCTACTCCTATTCCTCATGATTTATGACTTTAGTACAACAATGGGCAAAAACCAAGCAAAGGCTCCAGGCTCAAGAGGACAAATTGGAGGAAGAGTTGGAAATGTAAACTTCACATTGATTACATCACAGATTCAGAACAATTTTCTTCGCAAATCCCTCACAATTTTCCACGGGTCGGAAGACTGATAGGGTGGATGGAGAGTTGGGGGACAGAGCAGGGTGTGCAATGGGTCAGAGAGTGAGGCGGGGGGTGGGACTTGGAGGAGAGGGGCTTGGTGAGGGGGAAGGTCAGAAACCATGTTGTCTTGTCTCGCTCCATCCTGCTCAGATTGTACTTACATGTAAACGAGTTCAGACTCCCTCCTAATCAGCAGCTGCTTCTCATGGATCAGCTTGAACCAGTCCACCATCAACTCATCTTCTCTGTCATCTATATATTTTTTAATGTAAAGACAAGAAATGCTGAGTGTTTTTTTTTTTTTTTTAAGTAGGAGAGTTGAAAACCAGCATCCTGCAATGCTCAGAGAATGTAGTGTTCCTACTCTGACTGAGCCTTTCTCAATTATGGTTGCCAGCCAATAAATCAAACCGAGAGGCCAGAAAATGCCAGCTGCCCCACATTCATAGTGTTGAAGCATGAAATGCAAGGAATCAGAACACTTTTCTCTACCAGCCTCCATTTTTCAGGCCAGAAAGCCTTAGCATCAGGTGAGAGTTGGACTGTAGTGGAACGGCCATTTTGAGAGCGGCTGCTTTGAGGTCAAAGTGCTGCTGGTAGGTCAAAGTGCAGGCTTTGGTGGATACACTGTTTCGGTGAAGGTAAGGTTTTTTAACATTTACATCTCCTTAAGTCAGCTAGATTTATTTTAAGTGTGCATTAATGGGCCGGTTATCCCAGTCATTGGATTAGTATGCTCCTCCTGTCAGATGTGGCACATCAGGGAGCAGTCTTGTGTCCCTGATACACATGTCTGCCAGAATTGTGTCCAGCTGCAGCTCCTCCATAGCCTCCACATCTCGTGGATCGGCTGGAGCAGACGACCAGCCTGAGAATCATACAGGAGGCAGAGAGAGCTATAGAAAGTTTCAGGGAAGTGGTCACACCAAAGGTTTAGAGGTTATTACTTTACTTAAGTATTCACTGTGGAGAAGGACATGGAGGATAATGAGACCGGTGTAAGGTATGCAAATCTGCTAGCTTTTGGAAATGATTCTTAGTGATACAATTTACTCACATTTGGAAGAGAATAGGCTAAATAGAGACATTCAGCATCGATTTGTCCTGAGCAGGACATGTCTTATAAACTTGATTGAGTTTTTATTTGTAGAGGTGATTGATACGGGTAAAGTAGTGGATGTTGTCAACTTGGTCACACAAAATCTGTGGGAGTTCCGGACATTGAACAAGGCTGTCATAGGGTTCAGTAGAATATAGATCAGTAAGGGAATTCACTGCCATTCCTAGCCAAAGGTTGCAGCTCTGAACATCTCCACTGTCAGGCCCTTCCCTCCAACCCATCGCCCTCCCCGGCCAGACCCAGTGCGTCACACCATCACACACCTCCTTCGCAGCCCCGCAACTGAGGCTCCAACTCCACCCCCTTCTGTTCCAGTGCGTCCAGCTCTTTCCCAAGACTCCGTAATTCCATCTGAATCTCCTCCTCCGGTATGCGGTGTTTGGATGAGGCCTGCGACAAAAGACGTGGAGTATAGTTGGAATTCAAGCAGGGCAACAGGCAAAAGGGTCTCGACCCGAAACGTCACCCATTCCTTCTCTCCCGAGATGCTGCCTGACCTGCTGAGTTACTCCAGCATTTTGTGAATAAATAGGCAAACAGAACCCTCAGATATGAGAGCCTTGAACTTGGGAATTGGTGCACATCCACCTTGTCTCATGAGACAGAGCCAGTGCATTCAAGACCGACTCCAGAGAATGGAACAGAAGATTCCAGTCCGACACCTTCAGTGCAGTATTCAAAAACTATCCCTTGGTGCCACAGAGACTGCAGATGCTGGAATCTAGAGCAATTGTCGATGTTTTGGGTAGGCTTTAGACCTGTTTCAGGGTCTAAATAAGCACACACAAATACGGTGTCACACATATCCATACATACATATATACTCACTTGTGTAGCCATGATCATCCATCCACACACAAAAATAACAACACCCAACTAGGAACACATCCATCCACACGCCAATCCACAAATCCACCCGCCTACACTGCAAGGCCATCCAATACAACCAAGCATGCTCACTTGCACTTTTGCACATTTCTCTACATCTACACCAATGCACACTTACCTATCTACATAGGAAGTGTAGGAAAATAACTGCAGATGCTGGCACAAATCGAAGGTATTTATTCACAAAATGCTGGAGTAACTCAGCAGGTCAGGCAGCATCTCAGGAGAGAAGGAATGGGTGACATTTCGGGTCGAGACCCTTCTTCAGACTGATTGCAGGGGGGCGGGACAAAGGAAGAGTATAGGTGGAGGCAGGAAGATAGAAGGAGAACTGGGAAGGGGAAGAGAGGGACAGAGGAACTATCTAAAGTTGGAGAAGTCAATGTTCATACCGCTGGGCTGCAAGCTGCCCAAGCAAAATATGAGGTGCTGTTCCTCCAATTTCCGGTGGGCCTCACTATGGCACTGGAGGAGGCCCATGACAGAAAGGTCAGACTGGGAGTGAGAGGGGGAGTTGAAGTGCTCAGCCTCCGGGAGATCAGGTTGGTTAAGGTGGACTGAGCGAAGGTGTTGAGCGAAACGATCGCCGAGCCTGCGTTTGGTCTCGCCGATGTAAAGAAGTTGACATCTAGAGCAGTGGATACAATACATGATGTTGGAGGAGGTGCAGGTCTACCCAAACCACCCCATCCTCGGGCACTTTCCTCTGCAACCGCAAGAGATGCAACACCTGTCCCTTTACCTTCCCCTCATCTTCATCCAAGGACCCAAACAGTCTTTCCAGGTGAGACAAAGGTTCACCTGCACTTCCTCCAACCTCATCTATTGTATCCGCTGCTCTAGATGTCAACTTCTTTACATCGGCAAAACCAAACGCAGGCTCGGAGATCGTTTCGCTCATCACCTTCACTCAGTCCGCCTTAACCAACCCAATCTCCCGGTGGCCGATCACTTCAACTCCCCCTCTCACTGCCAGTCTGACCTTTCTGTCATGGGCCTCCTCCAGTGCCATAGTGAGGCCCACCGGAAATTGGAGGAACAGCACCTCATATTTCGCTTGGCCAGCTTGCAGCCCAGCGGTATGAACATTGACTTCTCCAACTTTAGATAGTTCCTCTGTCCCTCTCTTCCCCTCCCCATTCCCAGTTCTCCCTCTATCTTCCTGTCTCCACCTATATTCTTCCTTTGTCCTGCCCCCCTGACATCAGTCTGAAGAAGGGTTTCGGCCCGAAACATCACCCATTCCTTCTCTCCTGAGATGCTGCCTGACCTGCTGAGTTACTCCAGCATTTTGTGAATAAATACCTACATAGGAATATACACACGCACTCATTCAAACATAATACACACAGCCAACACACACCACACACACGCATCACAAAACACACAATGCACAGACGCCCAAACACGTATTTACACCCAAGTTCTACATACACACACAAATGTGCACACACGTACACATAGGAACACATGCATATACAAGCAGCCCACTCACTAACAGGCCAGCACGTTCAGTACAAATGTAAGGCTGTGGATGTTAAACAGCAGATTTGTCTATGTCTGCAGTCTCTGCTGGCATCACCTGTACCTCATTTTGCTACTATTACTCTTTACACCCTTTCCTCACTTTGCCTCCTCTCACTTTCCATTGCTCACCTCTTCTGAAGGTGCAGTGGATTTGACCGGGTCTTTGCTCTCCTTGTCATTCTCAGCCGTGTAAATATCCTTTAAAAATTCCTCTCTTGCTGCAAAATAAAAGCAACATACAAATCACACAACTCATTTAGTCACCGATGGTTGAGCGTGTTTAGGGCACATGACAAAGTGAATGAGAACGCGGCAACCAATCATCAACTTCAACATTTACTAGAAATGTATTCCATTGAATGTTTTTTTTCTGGGCCTAGATGGAATGTAGCAAAGTGTGGAGTGGTGCATTTTGGTAGAAGGAATATAGGCGTTGACAATTTTCTGAAATGGGGAGAAAATCCAGAAATCAGAGGTGCAAAGGGACTTGGGAGTGCTGGTGCAGGATTCCCAAAAAGTTAATTTGCAAGTGGAATCGGCAGTAAAGAAGGCAAACGCAATGCTACCATTTATTTCAAGAGGGCTAGAATACAAAAACAGGGATGTAATGCTGAGGCTCTATAAGGCGCTGGTCAGGCCGCATTTGGAGTATTGAGAGCAATTTTGGGCACTATATCTGAGGAAGGATGTGCTGGCACCGACCGGAGAGGGTCCAGTGGAGGTTTACAAAAATGATCCGAGGAATGAGTAGGTTAACATATGAGCGTTTGTCAGCACTGGGCCTGCACTTGCTGGAGTTTAAGAAGAATGAGGGGGGACCTCATTGAAACCGACCAAAACGTGGAAGGCTTGGATGGAGTGGATGTGGAGAGAATGTTTCCACTAGTGAGAGAGTCTAGGTCTAGAGGTCACAGCCTCAGAATTAAAGGACATTCCTTTAGGAAGGAGATGAGCAGGAATTCCTTTAGTCAGTGTGTGGTGAATCTGTGGAATTATTTGCCATAGAAGGCTGTGGAGGCCGTCATTGGTTATTTTTAAGGCAGAGATAGATAGATTCTTGATTAGTACAGATGTCAGGGGTTATGGGGGAAAAGGCGGGAGAATGGGTTAGGAGGGAAAGATAGATCAGCCGTGATTGAATGATGGAGTAGACTTGATGGGCCGAATGGCTTAATTCTGCACCCATCACTTTCACCTTTGCAACACTGAACATTCCTACAGGTGTCATTGAGCTGTTGGAGGTGCAGTCTTACCAATAGGATGCTAAAATTGCCCTGCTATTGAGGGCGTGCAGCGTAGGTTTACTAGGTTAATTCCCGGAATGGCGGGACTGTCATATGTTGAAACACTGGAGCGACTAGGTTTGTATACACTGGAATTTAGAAGGATGAGAGGGGATCTTATCGAAACGTATAAGATTATTAAGGGGTTGGACATGTTAGAGGCAGGAAACATGTTCCCAATGTTGGGGAAGTCCAGAACCAGGGGCCACAGTTTAAGAATAAGAGGTAGGCCATTTAGAACAGCGATGAGGAAAACATTTTTTAGTCAGAGTTGTGAATCTGTGGAATTCTCTGCCTTAGAAGGCAGTGGAGGCCAATTCTCTGAATACATTCAAGAGAGAGCTAGATAGAGCTCGTAAGGATAGCGGAGTCAGGGGGTATGGGGAGAAGGCAGGAACGGGGTACTGATTGAGAATGATCAGCCATGATCACATTGAATGGCGGTGCTGGCTCGAAGGGCCGAATGGCCTACTCCTGCACCTATTGTCTATTGTCCATAAAATGGGGCTCCATCTGTACCCCGAGACGATGGGAAGGTTGACTATTTTGTAAAGCAGGAGACATGTCCCAACGTGTATTTTCCACACATGTCAGGTGATGATTCAGTCATCTTGGAGAATGTGATTTAGCTGAAGTTCAAAGGCGAGAGTGAACACAAGGTACAAGACCTATGCACCGCAAAACCAGCTCAACCACAGTTTACATTGAAATCAGTCACTATCCTGGTACACGTGATGATAATAAACCAATGCCATTACAAATGCTCCCATTGTGATGGGAATCACCCATGTGAGTCAACATTTCTAGTGCGGCCTCATGTGGAAGTGGTGTAGGTTGGCTGAGCACATTATTGTCACCTCTGCTCCCACACCCTGGTTCATTGTTTAGTCATTCACCACAGCACTGTCTGTGGGAACGTTCCAGGAGGAAATTGGATTCACTCCATCACAAAGCTCTGTGTATCGTCTTGCACGTTTCTCACTTGTTGACACTTGTTGCTTGTCACATACATTAATAACTTAGATCTGAACATGGCAGGCATGACTAGTAAGTGGGCAGGTGATATGATAATTGGTCATGTCGTTGTTAGTGAAGTTAGTCTTTGGCTATTGGATGATGGTGGAAAGCTAGGCAGGGCAACGGCGGTAGGAATTTTATTTTGTTGATTATGAGGAATTGCATTTTAGGAGGGCTAATGAGGTTATGGAATATATCACGAATGGGAGGGCACTATGAAGTAACGAGGAAGGAACTGCTTGAGCTTTGTGTGTTAGTCCAAAGATCACTGACGGGTGTCAACGTAGGTAGATAGGGTGGTGAAGAAAGCTTACAAGATGCTCACCTTCAGTAGTTAGAGCACGGAGTATAAGATCAGGGAAGTCTTGGTATAGCTTTATGAAACATTGGTTCGGCCACATTTGTGCAATTCTGGTCATGCACTACAGGAAGGACATGATTAAGCTGGAGAGAGTGCACAGATGATTCATCAGGACGTTGCCTGCAATAAAGTGCTTCAGTTATGAGAATGGACTGGGTTTGTTTTCATGGAGCAGAGGAGGCTGACAGGGGACCTGATAGAGGTATACAAAATTATTTTAAGCATAGACATGGTAGATAGGAAGGAACTTTTTCCCATAATGGAAGTGTCTGAGACCAGAGGGCATAGGGTTAAGCTAAGGAATAATCGGTATAGAGGGTGCCTGGTATAGTCATGGTGGGCCGAAAGGTCTGTTTTTGTGCTATATGGCTCCAGAAGGGATTTCATCTCTCAAGGTTCTGCTGGCCCTCTGAGCAATCTGATAAATCCCATTCCACAACATATTTCCCCGTTAAATGTCCATTGTCTCTCCAACCTTTCACGATTCTCGTCCCACCCACCGACATATTCAGAACAGTTGATGATGGCCAATTAAACAGCCAACCTGCACATCTGTGGGTTGCGGCAGGAAACGAGTACCCCGGGAAAACCACACGGTCACGGAGGAGAAAGAACAAACTCCACACAGACAGCACTCAAGGTCAAGATTGAACCTGGGTCTTTGAACATGTGAGGCACTACCCCCTGCTCCACCGTGCTGCCTGAATTCTTGAATGGTCTTCAACCTAGTAATAATCGCCAACTTAAGTGCTTTTTACCACCTCGTTCAGAGGAATCAGAGGCATCTCTGGCTTTCACATGTAAAAGTGACGCCATTTATTTTTCCATTAATGGCAGGACCCCACCCGAGTGGGGTTGCTGCAACCTTTTTGACGAACCGGAATGTGCAATACATGCTGCATATCTGCACATGCGATGAAAGCAGGATCGTTACGGTATCCCACACTGATCTTGACTCACACCAACATTGGGGCAGGCCCCCAACTCCAAAGGGGCCCCTGCTTCCCATCACTGTGGCTCCAGCCGCTGGATTTCCATCCCCTGGATTTCCATCCCCTGGATTTCCATCCCACAGATCTTGGACTTCTTTTGCTAATGTGACACATAAAAGGCTGGTGCGCAAGTTAAGAACTTGGGAACCTGCTGCTCATATCGAAGGCTAAGAGTCCGTGTAAATGGGTCTTTTTCAGCTCGGCTGGATGTAACCCTTGAAATCTCTCAAGGATCAGTTCTTGGCCCCCAATTATTTATTATCAATATTAATGATTTGGAGGAAGGTCAGATGCAAGGTGCCTAAGGTTGCCAACGGCATGCAAATAGATTGGAGAGCACATCCTGACTGTGTTAAAAAAAAGATGTCACATCGTCGCTCGTGTGTCGGGTAGTGCTTGTGTACAGGGATCGCTGGTTGGTGCAGATTCCTTGGGCCGAAGGGCCTGTTTCTGTGCTGTATCTCTAAACTAAACCACCGGTGGGCGAGTCTGGAGTTACATGCAGACCAGACTCGGAGAAGGTGTCAGATTTCCCCTCATTGCAGCAGAATATTAATGAGCCAAATGATTTTTTTTTTAATGTTAACCTGGTAAATCTTTGATTGAATTTCAAAGTCCGTTGCAAATCCAGATTTATTTAATAATAAAATATAATTGAATTTAAATTCTCCAGTTGCCGTGGTGGGGATCGAACCCATATCTCCAGACCAACTATCAATCTGTCTACTAACTTAGCCACTACACCACCCCCACCACAATCCTTAAACCCATTCTTTTTGACCCGGGTCCTGCTCAGCTGTTCTCTTCCGACTCTATTAGTAGCTAATTATCAGATTTTGTTTGACAAAAATTGTTGTCAATCTGGGAAAGCTACGCCATGCTAACGGCATTATATAAACGCATGTTGTTGTGGTTGCCGAAGAAATTCACTGATACTGTGGTTTCCTTGGAAACCAAATGTTCAAATTGATTCTCATTTAACAATAGTCATAACACAAAAGCAATCAGGCCCCTGCTAATTTTCCTATAATCCAGGAGCAGAACATTGTTTTAAGTTAAATATGTAGCCTAATTATAATCGCTTAATTATATTATAAGCACCAAACGTCTTCTATTAAAACTGAACTGCATTCACTGAAAGGGGGGTTCAAGTATGAAAATTAGATTTGTTAATAACATTGCCAATGATTTTCTTATTGAAGATTAGAAGTATAGACATTTTGCTTTAGCAAAACATTATTAAAAATATCAATTTTCATGCACAGATTAGTATTGTAATTAAAATGACTTTCTATGGCCAGTTATTGCAAAATGGAAGGCGAGTTATTGCTGGGAGAATGAAGAGGTGGGGTTGCGAGCAGTGGAATTGTCTCCAGGGACACACTGACCTGTCGCTATGCTTGATTTGCCTTGGACCCAGCTCTGCTTGCCTACAGGCTCCTCTGTTCCCCGATCCAAAGCTGAACGATATCCGATCCCTGGAGTTTGAGGGCCACTTCCCGCCTTCTCAGAGGGCTTCACTCTGCTGCTGTCTTTGTCGGGGGCATTGGGAGACCAGAAGGGATCCTTAACTCCTGCCGACAGCTGTGCTCCTGGTTTGAATACTTTCTTCTGCTGTGTTGACTGGGAGGACCCAGCCTTGGGACTCGACTCCTTGCTGGGAGAGGCAGGAGATGTGGAGATTGAGACGTTACCTGGAGTTTGGAGAGAGAAAGTCACCTCCATGGTCTTCCCACCACCAGTGCTGGTGTTCCCCAGAGTTGCACCTGAAGTCCAAATGGTGCTGGTTGTGGTCTTGAGTGAGCTGGGAGTACTCAATGCATTGCCAGATTCTGCTGGCTTCTTTATGTCCCAGTTTACAGATGAACTGTGAACTTGCTTAACATCTGAGGGTCCAAGGCTAAAAAAACAGAAAATAATCATTTTCAATCTTAATTCTATTCATTCCACATAGAACAGCCCTTTATCCAATGCTCATAGGAATAACAAAAGATGCAGTCCAACATGTCTGCTCATTCATTAGTCATTAGACATTAGTTTAATATCACAGTGAAAAGCTTTTGCTGCCGACTCGTTCAATCAAATCATGGTCAATATCTAACTCACCTCCACAAACTCAAATTTTGAATGTTATATTTATTAACACCTTGGATTTACAAAGCATACTGTACATCTCCATTTTGACCAATAACGAGTCTCGCAGGTCTTTGGGGGTGAGAAATTCAAGTTTCCACTCCAACACATCAACACACAGTCTTAGAAAGATACAGAACGGAAAATAGGCTCTTCAACCCACTGAGTCCGCATCTACCATCACCATCCATTTACACATCCTACAATAGTACCATTTTATTCTCCCCACATTTCCTTCAACTCTCTCCAAATTCTACCCCTATCCCACACAATGGGAGCAATTTACTGAAGGCAATTAACCTACCAACGCGTGGGTCTTTGACGTATGGAAGGAAACCAGAGCACCCTGTGAAACTCGCAGGGACAGAGGAAGAACATGCAAACTCCACATAGACAGCATCCTAGTTTAGGATTGAACTTGGGTCTCAGCCATGTTTTAAAGAGGCTTTTCAATAGGCACATGAACATGCATGAAATGGAGAGATATGGATGATGTGCAAGCAGAAGGGATTAATTTGATTTGGCATTATGCTCAGCAGAGTCATCATGGGCTGAAAGGCCTGTTCCTGATACTGCACTTTTCTATGTTCTCCCAGGGTGGGTAATCTGAAACGAGAGAGTGTAAGTTTAGGGTGAGAGGGGAAAGATGTAAATGGAATCTGAGCAGAAAGTTTTTCACACAGAGGATGCTGAGTACATGGAGCAGGCTGCCAGAGGAGATGGGAGAGGCGAGTACACTAATAACATCTCAAAAACATTTGATCAGGTAATATGTGCAGCAGAACTTCAGAGGGATATTGTCCAAAAGCATGCAAATGGGATTAACAAAGATAGGCACTTTGGCCAGCATGGACAAGGTGGGCCGAATGGTCTTTTTCCATGTTGCATAACACAAGAAATATATAAATCAGCATGCCCAAAATAGGTATTAAGCCCAAAATAGGGAAACCTATTCAATCAAATTATGGTCAATATGGATCTCAACCCACTGGGGTATTTTTGAATGTTGTTATAATATAGTATGACATTAAACCCAGAGATCCTGGATTTGGTGTAACCTCTAGTTGCTACCGACTGAAAATAAATGACTTGCCAACAGTCTGGCTGCAGCAACAGGTCACGTTGTAAGAGCATTGGGAAAGCTGCCACCACGAGGAAAACTGCCACCGAGAGGAAAATAAGGAAGAACAGTTAACATTGTTGGCTTGAAACTGGAAATGCTTGAAAGCAGCATCGGCAGTGGACCAATGTGACTCAGCTCGTTCTGAGCCTGCAGGCTGTCCACTTCACTGTAGAGTGCCAGGTATTGTTGAGCTAGGAAGTGCTATCCTCTCTCAGGGTGCCAGCACCTCTCGGCAGCAGGCATATGAAATAACAGTAAGCGATACGTCTAGAGGGCTTCACCGCGGAATCATTCGTTCCTATCATCCATCTTGTAATCAGGGCCGTCTTAATGCATGGGCCTGATGGGCACTTGCCCGGGGGCCCACGAGCATAGGGGCCCCATGCAGATTTGTGTATGTTAAGTGACTTGCAATAAATAAATACTACTTTAAAAATGTAGGTTCAATAAGTGCTTTTTTCGCAACATTTTCCATCCCTAAGTGCTTCTCACAGCGATCTGTAAGTGCTTTTCGCAACAATGTAGCACCCTAAGTCCATCGCTAAGTGCTTTTCGGTAAGTGCTTTTCGCCGGCATGACAGGGGGGGGGGCTGGTAGGGAAAGGGGGGTGGGGAGGGTAACGGTAGGGACCCCAGTACACTGCTTTGCCCGAGGGCCCATAATGCTGTAAAAACGGCCCTGCTTGTAATTATACACCACCATCAACCCCCAGTCCTGGGTTGAAGGACTTTGTGGGGGAAGAGAGATTTTATAGGCGTGGCTTGTCTTCCTCAGAGTGACGGTGGCGGGGTGAGGGTGAGGGGTGAGTCCAATGACAGCCTCACCAGCTCTCCGCCCGAGAGAACTCTGAAGGTTCAGTATCCTCTGGGAGATTAATAATCTCCACGTTCAACCCTAAATGGCCTGCTCCTTACTCTTGAGACCGTAAAGGCATAAAAGAATATAGTTGACAGAATTCAGAGTAACAACCTGCTGGGGGAATTCAACAGGTCAAGCAGCTTCTGTGGAGGGAGAAGATTTTGTCGACATTTGGCAGCGAGACCCTGCATCAATGCTGAGAGTAGAGAGCGAAGGCGCCAATACAAAGAGGAGGGTGGGAGCAGTGGGTCAGGGGAATGACAGGTGGAGGCAGAAAACAAAACATGGTGCTATTTGCCTTTTTGGTTGTCCGCCTCCACCTGTCAGACAGCTGATTCCACCCCTCCACTTCCCCACCTTGCTCCCTCCACCCATTACCTTTCACCCCTCCTTGGTCCACAATCACCTGCCATCTCCTCTCTCACCACTCTGCAGCTCTTCTATATATTGGCTATCTTCCCTCTGAAATTGTGACCCCTGGTTCTCCCCCCTTCATCCCTCCTCTCAAGCCCTGCAAGAATTTTGTACGTCGATCGCTGATTTTCCGGCACCCTTGGTTCCAGAGCCTCGCCGGGTCATCTGTTTTTGCCGGGCCGATGGGTTTCGCAGCCTACGAGAGGAGTCGAACGCCTAGGCCGCCAACATACTGGCCCGCAAAGTGGGCCTCGGAAGTCGGCTATGGGAACAGATCTGCCAGCTCCGGCCGGGCCGGAGTTCCAGGCCCCCAGTCGCAAGGAGCAAATTCGATTCGCGGAATCAGCCGCAGAAGTCCAGTTGAGGTCGAGATCAGCCGCCTCATCCGGCCTGGATGTCACATTTTCATGGTGATTTATTCCCTCTCTATCCCTCCCCCACCCAAGTCACACTAGCTTCTTTTTTCCACCTAATAAACAGCTAACAATGGCCTGTTTCCGTTACTACTTTGCATATCTTTCATTCATTGTTCTTTATCTCTCTACATAATCGTCTATATGTCTTGTTTCCCTTATCCCTAAGCAGTCTGAAGGAGGATCTCGACCAGAAACATCACCCATTCCTTCTCCCCAGAGATGCTGAGTTACTTCAGCTGTTTGTGTCTATCTTCGCTTTAAACCAGCATCTGCAGTTCCTTCCTGCACACTTTCCGTGCCCACGTCCAGGAAGGAATCCAAGTGCGCCCTTGTAATTTTGTCCTGATTCAAGGTAGTGGACCTGTACCTTTCAATTGGTTCATCTCTCAGTTTTCTAAGTTGGTGGGGATACGGGCCGAGCCCACTCACCCTCTCCGCATACAGAGGCTGATAATCGCAGCACTTTTACCCCAGGGATCCAGATCGAAACTGTTCACTGACTCTTCTGGATTTGCCTAGAATTCCTTATAACTGCATTTACTGGCAATGAAGTTATCACTAATTAGCCTTCCATAAGATTAGGATAAGGTGGACTTGATCTGGTCGGGAAGATCAGGAAGAGTGCCTCTCCGTTGGATTTGCACCCTTGCATTGTTGCCCATGGCAAGACATATAGGTTGGTGGTGTGGCATATAGGTATGGCACCTCCAGTGCCATAGTGAGGCCCACCGGAAATTGGAGAAACAGCACCTCATATTTCGCCTGGGCAGCTTGCAGCCCAGTGGTATGAACATCGACCTCCAACTTTAGAGAGTTCCTCTGTCCCTCTCTTCCCCAGATCTCCCTCTATCTTCCTGTCTCCACCTATATCCTTCCTTTGTCCCGCCCCCTTGACATCAGTCTGAAGAAGGGTCTCGACCCGAAACGTCACCCATTCCTTCTCCCCTGAGATGCTGCCTGACCTGCTGAGTTACTCCAGCATTTTGTGAATAAATACCTTCGATTTGTACCAGCATCTGCAGTTATTTTCTTATACTACTTCTACTAGTTCTTATTTTCTTATACTACTAGGCTGGTGGTGAGGTGGGTCCATGAAGGTATTGGTGGCAATAGGTGTACAGTCATAATCCCCTCTATTCTTGGGAGTCCAAAGGCATGCCTGCCCTCCCCACATGCCTGCCCCATAGTTGCAGCAAGTGGAGCACATCCCCAGGACTGCCACCGAGTCTCCAACGGACGGCAAAGGCAGAATAAGTCGAGGAGTGAGGTTCAACTCAGGGGGAAAAGTCAGACATGCTTTTGAAGCCTCCCGATTACCCCTGGCATCCTCCTCTCGGCAACGGAGCACAAACAAAGAGGGAACTGTGCGAAAGCCCTTCACCCATTACAGCTGCAAAGAACGGAATGCCATGGCAACGTTTCCATGCTAGTATCCACTGTGCTTCCAACACAAGAAAACGTGACCCTATTCCTGCTGTAAACAATCCACGAGGGCATACACATCAAGGAACATGATTCAGAAACACAAAAGACTGCAATGCTGGAATCTTCAACAATAAACAAACTGCTGGAGGAACTCAGCCGGTCTGGCATAAACTGTGGAGTGAAATGGACAGTCAATGGTTTGGGTTGGGACTCTTAGAGTCATACAGCATGTTTGCAGGCCCTTCGGCCCAACTCGTTCATGTTGACCAAGATATATGCTCGTCAGATTGTCTGTCTTTGACCAATATTCCTCTCAACCTTTCCCATCTATATTCCCGACCTAATATATTTTAAATTTTGATATTGTACCTTCCTCTTTGTGAAAACGTTGCCCCACAAGCTCCTATTAAATCTTTCCCTTATCTCTTTATTAAATCTGTCTCTTCTCACCTCAACATTTCCCCCTCTCACCCTGTTAGATTTTACCCCCATCACCACCATCTTTCCCCTCTCAACCCCCTTACCGGTAGAGTTGCTGCCTTACAACACCAGGGACCCGAGTTCGATCCTGACTACAGGTGCTGTCTGTATGGAGTTTGTACGTTCTCCGCGTGACCTATGTGGGTTTTTTTTTGTTTAGTTTATGGATACAACGCGCACACAGGCCCTTCGGCCCACCAAGTCTCCACCGACCAGCAATCCCCGCACATTGACACAAGCTACACACACTAAGGACAATTTACACTTATACCAAGTATACAAACCCAAGCCAATTAACCTACAAACCTGTATGTCTTTGGAGTGTGGGAGGAAACCAAAGATCTTGGAGAAAACCCACGCAGTCACGGGGAGAACGTACAAACTACGTACAGACAGCACCAGTAGTTGGGATCGAACCCGGGTCTCCGGCGATGCAAGTACTATAAGGCAGCAACTCTACCGCTGCGCCACCGTTCCACCCGTTTTCTCCAATTTCCTCCTACACTCCAAAGACGCACAGGTTTGTAGGTTACTTAGCTTGGTATAATTGTAAAATGTCCCTCGTGTGCGTAGGACAGTATTAGTGTATGGGCATCGCTGGTCAGTATGGACTCAGTGGGCCGAAAGGCCAGTTCCCGCACAGTACCTTCTATAAAACTAAAACTAAAAACTTGATCACGTCACCTGTCCGTTTCCCTCCATAAATGTTACCTGACCTGCCAACTCCCCCCAGCAGTTTGTGTTTTGCAAAATGACACGACTCCATTGGCATCCAGTGCACCAGTGATCTTGTGTGCAGTCGTAAGTACAGTCACCACAAGTGTCCAATTCAATCTCCCGTATGGGGTCATTTGCACAGTGAAAACGTGACACTTGCAAACAGAGTGCAGTACTCAAACTTACAGCAGTACAGATGCAGCTTGGCCAAGATGCAGCTTAAATCCATAAATACTCTATCACCCTGTACTGAAGAGTTTGCAGTTCATGAAGGGAATTGAGCTCTTCTTTGCAACTGCATCAGTCGTCTGAAGCCAATGTTAGGATCAAAATGTCAACCAGTATATCGGTGTTCAATGTTCAAACTGACGCTGACTATAAGTTACACAGAACAATTACACATCAGTGAGGATCTCTCAGGGAATGTTATAAGTTAATGGCAGAAGAACAGTTCAGCATAAAGCTCTAATTCACCAGATGCTTTTCAATTGCTCTATCAGATTTAGCACTCGTTCAGCTGCAGCGATCAGCTGGGAGTCCATCCAAATGGTGTTGAGGTTGAACGCCAGGCACTACTCACAGGGTCTCACTCACTGGGTGTCGAAACCCTTGAGGTTCAACCCCTCCACCAGACTGACACATCATACATGGGGTAGAGGTTGGATGGGCATCAATTGCTGCTTAGTTTTCTTCGTGAGTGGTTAAAGAAAGCGTGGGATGGAGCTATTGTCCCTTGACTTACAGTTGATGTGTAATTTATGGCCGTCAAACTTGCTCTGTATTGTGTGGCTTTCCCGGTCTCGGAGAGAACCAGGAGTCACTCGGGGAGGGAGGAGTTAATGGTGGCTCTCAAGAGCCCATTTCTGAGCTCCGCTGTAGCAAACTTCGGCCTTGTGCGTGGCCCATGTCCTTGCACCCTTCCACGCACAATGAAGAGAGCTTCCCCCTTCTATTCTCTGGAACAAAGGGAGTCAACTCTTCCAGGCAGTTGGGTGTAGCTGGGTCGTGGTGTGGTTGGAGAGCAGGGCCTGGCCTGGTATGAAGTGGGAGAGCATGAGATTGCAATTGAGTGGTGGCTGCAGATTAGTGGGTAGGATCAGGACAAAGGTCAGCGTTGGAGGCAGATAGCCTTCAATGGACCAGCGCTGTGTCAGTTAATTATAAAAGGGTGTTTGAAGATGAAGAGAACAGAGTTGGTGCTCCTAAATAGTAGAGCAACAATGATCCCAGCTTCTGTCAGCCAGATTCCCTGTAACCAGCATCTCAAAATCACTGGCAGGTTGCCACCAACAGTTTCCTGCTCAATCCTCCACATCCATTGGAAGGATAAGTGAACGGACAACAGTGTCCTCTCCCAGGCCAACATCCCCAGCACCAAAGATCTGGTGACATTAGGTCAGTCACATCAGGTGGGCCTTGCCATTCACATGCTTGAGAGAAATGGGGGCGAGTTCAGAGGCACAGGGATGAGAGCGGGGGGGGCTAGGAAAATGGTTGGGGGAGGGGGTGGGGAGCAAGATGAGCGGGAAAGGTGGGGGGGGGGGGGAGCACAGGGTTGGCAAGTTACCTAAAATTGGAGAAGCGGAATAGGAGGTGCTGCTCATCCAGTTTGTGTGTGGCCTCTCTCTGGCAATGGATGAGGCTCGGGATTGTTGGCTCGTTTTTGGAACTCTCTTCCTCAATGAATGCAGAGGCATGGAATATTTTTAAGACAAAGGTTGAAGCATTCTGAATGAGCAACGCAGAGCTGAGGTTACAATTAGATCAGCCATAATCTTATTGAATGGGGTTGCAGGCATTAAGTTAGGCCTAACCTTGTACCGAAGTTGTATATTCGGATGTAGAGGGCCGCCCATCCAAACCTATCACTGCTTGTTTTCCGAGATCAACAGCTAATTACAAATTAGATTTATTCAGCATTGGACATGTTTACAACCTTCGGATCTTTCTTCTGTACCAAACAACCGCTTCTCTATCAACTTAAAGCCACACAAATTAAAGTCATAATTGAAGGCATCAGCAACATCATTATCCTCTGTAACCCTTCGATTGTCATTCAACAACTTCAAAAATTAAACTTGTCGCCATGACTTATTCATCTAAAGAACTTCAAAAACAAGCCCAAAATGCTTTTTTTCCTAATAACGAATCTACAAAGCTTTACTATGTTCTCAGAGCACGTTGGAAATTTTCTCTTTACTGGCTGTGTGAAAGAGATTCCGAGCTTTGCAATTCAATCGTGGTCTTTGTTCACGGCCCCATTCTCATTGAACCCACTTTACATCAAAGTAAGTGTGGGAGGGAATAAATGTAGTCAATAAATTAGCCAGGAGTCATAACAAGGCTACTAACAGATGCAGCCAAACACAAGCCTCTCTGGGTAAGCTCTCACATCATTCCCCTACTGAGCTGACTGCTTATGAACAGGAGCCAATACTCCCCACCATAGGGAAGATAATGAACAAGGAGAAAAAGATTTGCATTTACATTGCTGCTTTTACATTTCTGGACATTTCAAAAACGTTACAGCCCATGAAGTACTTTTGAAATGCCATTACTATGACACTGTAAGAAATACTTTTGACAAGCTCTCACAACCCATAAAATTGTAGATGATCAGATATATGGCTTTTACATGATACTGATCGAGATAAACATGGCTCTCCTGACTGAGCTGGTTTCAGGAGAGATAATGGTAGAGAGGGCTGTACTTCTACAGAGACCTTTGTGATTCTGGACGCGTGTTTTATACCAAAGTTGTACAACTGAAGTGAAATCAGAGTAATCGTGTCGAAAACATAATTAATCCACATGGAGTGTAGTTATATAAGGCTTTAAGCTGACACCAAACTGCCTCAGAATGAGATCAGAAGTAATGTTCCCACAATGCAAATACGAAAGCAAGCCCATCAGAAGCACGAATGCAATAATGTATGGAGAACTTCGACAAAGACGTACAGGTATGTAGGTTAATTGGCTGGGTAAATGTAAAAATTGTCCCTAGTGGGTGTAGGATAGTGTTAATGTACGGGGATCGCTGGGCGGCACGGACTTGGAGGGCCGAAAAGGCCTGTTTCCGGCTGTATATATATGATATGATATGATGATATGATAAGGTTCTTGAAATAATTGATCCTGTCAATCAGAATTATTTCACTGTTGAAATGAATGATTAGTTAATTAATCAGTCATTGGCGATGCTATTTAGGGTAGCAATAGAAGCTGCCCACTGGAAGATATCAGGTTCTGTGCAACCCCCTGTCAGCCAGGCCCTAAGTGAAATGTCTTCCTTAAAGAACCCATCTGAAGAAGGGTCTCAACCCGAAACGTCACCCATTCCTTCTCTCCAGAGATGCTGCCTGTCCCGATGAGTTACTCCAGCTTTTTGTGTCTATGCTCCTTAAAGGAGGCAGTTCCAACAGTGAAGCACTCTCTCGGTGCTGCTTGAACACCTGCTGGAGCTGGGACTGGTGCCACATTGTTGCTGACTCCCAGGCAACTGGTTTTGTGCCGGAAGATAGAGAAGAAAAAAAATCATTGTTTTCATCACACTCCCTATTCAACAGGAAGACACAAAAACGTGACAACTGAAATTAGAACTCAATTACTCACTCCCTTTCCCAATTCATGGAAAGGAAATGGTGACCGGATTCTTTTCCTGTCCCAGTCTGGATCCAGCTCATTCACACCTTCCAATCTCCAGCTGTCAGCTGTATTGAGGATAAGGTGGTTGACTCGCTAGTCACACGCAGTACTTTACAAGACAAAGACTGAGGATTAAATTCTCTGAGGCAACTTAATTCAGCAACCGTCCTCTCTGCTTCCTGGAGCCCGTTCCAAAATGCCCACAACATCCCTTTCTGTTGATTTCATCAATTAAAATTAATGGCAAATGTCAGCAAATGTGACCCCCCTTGTGTTGAAACAATGGAAATCTCCTTTTAACTGGAAATATATTTGAAACCACAAGAATTTCTCCATCTATTGCCCGTCAGAAAGCCATTTGGTAATTGATAATCTAATTTTATTGTGTTCCTTCATAATAATCAGAATGTTAGTGTTAGACAGAGACCGTTCACATAATTAAAATGTTGTGGTGACACCTGGTGGCAACCCAAGGGCAGAACGAACCATCGGCGCTAGAGGGGGGCGTCTCGGTGTGGGAGCACTAGCCACGGGGTCGGTACCCGAGTTGGTATTTAAGGCCGGGCAACGCCCGTGACCAGGGTGGAGTAGGGAGCTGTAATGGAGAGAATAAACACGTCTACTGCACGCAACTCGTGTCCGATTAGTTTTTGGCAGGACCTCTTCTCGTCCCGCTACAATGTTAATAAACCAAAGGCACTGCGGATGAAGGAATCTCAAGTGTAAACACTCAGCAAGTCAGACAGTATCTATGGAGACATAAACAAAGTTAATGTTTCAGGTTAATGACCCTTCATCAGAACCCTGGATGTTTCCAGCTTCCTTCAGGAGTGAGTTCCATATGTTAACATTCGAGGCAAAGAAGTCTATCCTGAACTTAATCGATGTGTGAGCCCTAGTTCTTGACTCTCAGGCAAGCAGCAGAAGAGGATGTTTCCACTAGTGGGAGAGCCTAGGACTAGTGGTCATATCCCCAGAATTTAAGGACGTTCTTTTCGGAAGAAGATGAGGAAGAATTTCTTTAGTCAGAGGATGGTGAATCTGTGGAACTCTTTGCCACAGAAGGCTGTGGAGGCCGTCAGTAGATATATTTAAGGCAGAGATAGATGGATTCTTGATTAGTACAGGTGTCAGCGGTTATGGGGAAAGGCAGGAGAATTGGGTTAGGAGGGAGAGATAGATCAGCCACAATTGAATGGAGTATATTTGATGGGCCGAATGGCCTAATTCTGCTCTCATCACTCGTCATCTTATCTCGCTCTACAATCGCAAGGCAGCTGCACAGTTGCACCCTATCCACTGCCCTCCTAACCTCTGCCCTGCGAGGGGTCCATGTGGCATTTGGATACCGGCTTCTTTAGTCAGTATCTTTAACAGAACAAAATATCCCCGAGTGCTTTGAAAGCACAGGAGGGATTGTTTTCAAACTTGTATTACTGCGAGTCCAGGAGGTTTTCCACTTGTTTGAAAACATTGTTGAGAAAAACTTCCTCCAGTTGACACTTTACCAGCTGATTAACTGTCTGGCATGTTGACGACTTCCTGAATGGCAGAGTCCTCAGTCATTGCCAGGACCTAGCTGTAAAGTACAAACATACACAAAGCACCCGCGTCCTCCATGTCCAGGGTAGAGCATTTCCCGCTAATACAGCCGGTATTCCCCCAGTGCGACGAAACATGGGCAGGGGGGCTGATCCCGACATCCATTGCCTGGAACGTGAGCACAGTGTGACCCAATTACCTATCGTGAGCCAGCCACAGGAATTTCAGTAACATTTTCAAAAGTAGACTTTATCCTCACCCCCCCCCCCCCCCCCCCCCCCGTTGTTTGAAAGGTTTGAAAGGTCTGGCGAACAGCAGCAAGACCATCCTCCACAGACGCACACTCACCTATGTTGCTTCTGGACGGGCCTGAGCTTTGACCTCCAGTCGGATGGCGATTCCTCTTCCTGAGCCCTGGTGATGATCTGCGGACTGTAGACATTCCCTGCAGGGGGATCAATAAATGGTGCAACGTGAACTGACGCCCGGTTGCATTGTCCACCACCCACTTCACTACAGTGTCACTAATCCCAGTAGGGCAACAGAGGGGAGCATTTCACCAAGCCCCATCCATCTCTACCACCATCCCAAAATACTTTCCGTAGCACTCGTTCCTTTTATGTTGGTTCACGGTTTCCTAACGTGTTTTCTACTCCGTCGTCATACTTTCTCCTCAAAATCATGAGCATAGAAGCAGCGATCAAAACACCTTCAATCTGATGCTGCTGTCAGAACTCATGTTTCACGTATCGTGATATTTGCCTTCTGCTTCCCAACCCAAAGACCAATCCTTCTTAATGGCTGCCTTTGAAAAATGCTTTTCTGCCATTGGCTTTGAACCAACTTTGCGCTAGTCGGTACCTTTCTTCCCTATTGACTCCTTGAGACGTGGGCTTTGCTACGAAGACAAGGATTTAATTGCCCATCCCAAACAGTGACCCGTCTTGAGCTGCTGCTGTTTAGGGCGAAGATACTTGCACAGTACTGTGGTGAGACTAGTGAAGGATGGTCAGAAGATCCAGCACTCTGACCCAGAGTTAAGGGCCTATCCCACTTAGGCGATTTTTTAGGCGACTGTCAAAGTCGTAGCAGATCGCCGAAATTTTCTTTTACTCTACGACTATGACCACGACAATGCCGAGTCAGGTCGACACAAGTTACTTTTTTTGTGAAAGTAGCACCTGGCTAAGAGATTACACCGTCTTCGGAAACATCGCGAAATTCCCACGCTTATCAATGCTTCTCCGGCGTCTTAATTTTCACTGAAATCACTGACAAGTCTGTAATTACTTGAGAGTTTTGAAATATAACATCTTGCCCGAGTTACTTGAAAACCAAGCTTCACGGTAACAAGGCATAAACTGGATTGACTTCCAGTTTACTACTAGCAGTATTGAGACATTTAATTTTAAACGTGGTTAAATGGATTTTTGTGCGGAGTGTGGGCATTCTTTGAAAATGTACGGGAGATGCATATCTAGTTTCTGGGTTGCATATCTGGGTTGGGAGCCTACTTTAAAAGTAATCGCTGATGGCCATAAACCTGGCGAAATTCCCACGCTTACCTGACCGTCAAGCTGTCGCCTCCAATCTACCTGTCAAATGTCCTGACGGTAAATAAATTGGTTAAACACAAGTATTTTATGGTATCTTCAAATGACTTTACTTAATTTAATATTACGTGCTTCTAAATGCATCTGCTACAACCTAGCAAACCTGGGGACAGCATGCGACAGCGCCCGCAATAAGCAACGATACCTGGCGACAAGCCAGCTGTCGCTGAGAAATTTCTATCCGGAAAATTTCTCAGCGACGCGCCGAGATCCACTACGATTCTTTGAAGACTCCTCACGATCATGCCCGCGACACCCCGGCGAACTGTCGGCGACAACCAAGCTGCCGGCAGTCGCCTTAAAATCGCCTAAGTGGGACAGGCCCTTTAATGAAGGAATGCCTGATATATCCCGGACAAGAATGTATACGTAACAATGTGAAGAATATGTAAGTGACTCCAGACATCTGACCACTTGCTCTAATACATGATGAAAATTAATAATGATTTATATTTCTTTTAAAATCTTAAATAATTCTGTTCTCCACTCTAGCAACGAGAGTTAGATAAAGCTCTTGGGGTTAACGGAATTAAGGGATATGGGGAGAAAGCAGGATCGGGGTACTGAGTTTGGATGTTCAGCCATGTTCATATTGAATGGCGGTGCTGGCTCGAAAGGCCGGATGGCTTATTTCTGCATCTATTTTTTATGTTTCTATCACCTTTCAAAGCAGCAGCATTGCACCTCATGTCTCCAGCCTTACGACACATGTCGTCGGGAATAAAAGCCCTTGAGTCATAAGGAGTAATTGGATAACTGGGAGTGCCTTCCTTGGACCGAAAATCATGTGTAGACAATGTGGATGGTCACAATTATTTTCCCAGGGTAGGCGAGTCTAAAACTAGAGGGCAAATGTTTAAAATTAGATGGGGGGGGGGGGGGGGGGGGGGTGGGAGAGAGAGATTTAAGGGGGATCTCTGGGGCAACGAAATAGTGATTAATATTTTACCATCCTGACAAGATTGAGAATACAAGTGCACTATAGGTAATAGACTTATGATAAGTTTAAATAAATCTAAGTTTAAAAAAAATGTGAATGCACATCACAAAAATGTGAAAGTTGTTTAAAAGATGATATTATATTATTAGAATGGGCATTGTTATATGATTAAGAAACTGTATTGACAGACATCAATATTTTGGTACCTGCACTGTATTGCTCACTTGTGCATGGTGCATTGAGTGGACTATGTATCTCCCGTTTGTGCATTATAAGCTGTACAATTCATGTACAATTCTTGTGAATGTATCATTCACTTGATCTGGAGTCTCCATCATATGTCTGGTTCGCAAAGCACGAGAGTAACCATCTCCAACGAAGACGAATGTCAAATAAGGTTGTGCCATTGCCCTGACATATTCCTCAGGTTTTCTTGCTGTAATGTGGTATCCTGTCACCAGCGAGCTTCCCTCAGGAGAAGAAGTGCAAGAAAATAACTGCAGATGCTGGTACAAATCGAAGCTATTTATTCACAATGTGAATGTGACAATGTGAATAAATCCCTCAGGAGAAGAGTTCATTTTCCCACCACAACAACACTCCAGATGCAAGGTTATCCAAGCCTCAGTAATCAGGCTGCACTCTCGGAGGTAGAGCTCTAAATCATCATTGATGCTTTCACCGAAGCGCATGAGAAGATGGGCCTGTACTCAACATCCATAAGACACAAGTCTCCCACCAACCTCTTCCTGTTGCACCTCACAGCAATGGATTTACAGTGAGACCGCAGAGAGATTTATAGATAATGCTACCCATATCTCAGGAGCCACCTCTTGGCAAAGGCAAATATTGATGAGGAAATTCATCACCATCTTCAATGTAGCCGCACGGTCTTTGGTTGATTAAGGATACGGGGATTTCCAAGAACAGGAGCCCAAATTTGGCACAAAAACTCATGGTTTACCAGGTAGCAGTGATTCCTGCCCTGCCCTATTCTTCTGAGACCTACAATACCTCAAGCAATGGAAAACTACCACCAATGCTATCTCCATTATATCCTCCAAATTTCCAGGAAATTTAAGCAAAGCGCCTCAGTATTGAGGCCCTAACTGCACCAGCTGTGTTGGGCAAGCTATGTCACTCCTTCTCAAAGCACTCCATTCCAAACTCGGAATTAAGAAGAAATTACTAGGCAGAGAGAGGTAAACATTCAAGGATATGTTCAAATTCTCTCTGTAAAAATGCAAAATTCCCACCAACGCCTGGGAATCTCCCACCCATGGCCTCTCAAAGTGGAGCCGTTGGCGATGGTATTGAAAATCTTAAGTCCTTGCACAGGGAGCACACAGGGGCCCCAAGTAGGAGGTGAAAAAGTCAACCAGGCCACAACCCATGCACTCTGTCAGCACCCTCCTGTCTGTAGGTCCCACATTGGCCTCAGCTCCACCTCCCGGGGAACAGCGTAAGAAGCAGCCACCAGCCATACTTTGTTTGCTGTGGAGAACTTTATCCGGCTGTATATAGATGATATGATATGATAACCGGAGGTAAGGTAAGGTAGAGGTTTAATGGCCCCACTGATGGAAGAGCCGAAGCCTCGATTGATCATCTCATCCAAAGGACAGCCTCTCCAAACCGACCTCCATTGCACAGTCTCAGGTTCACAAAGCTTCAACTCAGGGGTGACAGCACTCTATGCGTAATTCTGGTCACCAGGAGGAGTTGAGGGCACTGGAGATGGTGCAGTGGAGTTCCCCCATGATATTGCCTGGGATGGAGGAGTTCAGTGCGGAGGATAGACTGGAGATGCTAGGTCAGTTCTCTCCGAAGGAGAAGAGGTTAAGAGAGGTCATGTTTCAGGTATATAAAATTATGAGGGTTAATATCGGGTAGACTGCAGACACTTTATTCCCTATATTTGGAGGGAAATAAAACTGGAGGATATAGATCTCGGGTAAGGGGGAAGATATTCAAAGGGGATTTTAGATTTTTTTTAGATTTTAGGGATACGGCGCAGAAACAGGCCCTTCGGCCCACCGGGTCTACGCCGCCCAGCGATCCCTGCACATTAACACTATCTTACACACACTAGGGACAATTTTTACATTTGCCCAGCCAATTAACCTACATACCTGTATGTCTTTGGAGTGTGGGAGGAAACCGAAGATCTCTGAGAAAACCCACGCAGGTCACGGGGAGAACGTACAAACTCCATACAGACGGCACCCGTAGTCAGGATCGAACCTGAGTCTCCGGCGCTGCATTTGCTGTAAGGCAGCAACTCTACCGCTGAGGAGGAACTTCTTCACCCAGAGAATGGTGAGTATCTTGAATGCACTGCCTGAGAGTGTGGTTGAAGATGAATGACTGACAGTTTTTTTGGAAGTGTCTGGATGAGCATTGGAATAGCTTGGCATTGGACGGTAGTGGACCACGTGCAGGGTGATGGGGTTAATAAGGAAGGGTGACTATTGGTCGACACGGACCAGTTGGGCCAAGTGGCCGGTTTCCATGCTGTACAATGTTGTAATTCTACGATTCTATGAGTACCATACATCGAACGAGCTTAGCCTCATAATCCTGGCAGAAGGCAACAGTCGGAAAGTTCTCAAATTGTACAGACACGTTTTCTTTCACGATCACGTTTTGGATGCCTTGCATTTCAGGGTCAGTGCTGCTAGAAATAAACACTTAAATCATTGTTTGGTTTCAATAGGTAACTAGAGCCTTTCAGAAATTCAAGATGCATTGTTTTCCGCAGCAATGCCCAGTGATCAGCTTTCCTTCAGAATAAAGGAGTGAGCTCCTGGATGCCAGGCTCCAGCTGGCAAAGGACCCAGAGGGTGATAGGAAGCAACCAATGTATCCATTTGAATGCACTCAGCAAGGCAGCAATTATCTGTTTGTACCTGGTAAAGGTACAGGCTGTGTGTGTTGGTGCTCCTGCCTGGTTCTTCCTGCCTCCAACTGCCCCCATCCCATGCTGCACTGGTGATGCTACATATTCATCCTCACAATTCCCTGCCTTCCCACGGCAACTGAAGTCCACAATTCCAACGATTTACCTCATCGCAGAGATTGTCTCTGGAACTTCTTATTTCACAAAATGCTGGAGTAACTCAGCAGGGTCTCGACCCGAAACGTCACCCATTCCTTCTCTCCAGAGATGCTGCCTGACCTGCTGAGTTACTCCAGCATTTTGTGAAATAAACACCTTCGATTTGTACCAGCATCTGCAGTTATTTTCTTACACTACTTGTCTCTGGAACTGGTGCACTTCAATGCTGAGGACTGTATTCTGCACTCTGTATCTTTCCCTTCGCTCTACCTTTGGTACTTTATAAGTTCATAATATCTCGGAGCAGATTTAGGCCATTAATAACCCCATTCTCTTGAGTTTGACTTGACTGTAATTATGGAAAGTATTACCTGATTTTATTGGATAGCCTGCAAAACAAATCTAAACTTAAACTAGACATAAGCCGACTTTCATTTATAATCTGACTATCGTGCGTGAGATAAGGGAGTGTGGAAACTCACAAGGGTTAACATGCAACCCGACTGATTTATGAGATCTGAGTCATTCTTTGCTGGGAATTTATGTTGTTGGGCAGGAGGCCAAAGGCAGCTGAAAAGAGTCAAGTCTGCCGAACAGCTATTATGCAACCATCGCCATGCAGGACGCAACAAGCCTCTACTTCCATTCAATGCCACACCAAGGCTCAGCACCTCAAGCCACAGTGTGCGGTAATGGATGAAACCTAGTCCTGCCAATCGGCCAGGCATCAGTAGTGACCAGCATGCCGTGCCAACAATCCCATCCAATAGCTTATACAACATGCCATTAAGAAGATGGTAAATGAACAATCAACAAGGTTGAAAATGAGAAACAAAGTCAAAGTCCATTCGGGAATGCGGAAGTGAGAAAACGAATTAGATTTTAGTAGCAGAGAAGGTGGGAAAGGATGAGATCAGAGGGAATATCCATAATGGGATGAGACCAACCGAGTAAATATGGCTGTTAGTGCCAGGCTATGTTCCTTTGTTTCTGTTGTACAGGACATGCTATGCATTGCAAGGCTGTACCGGCAGAAACTAAAAACAAAGCGAAGGCAGAACTGGCTAGTTCTGATGCACACAGAAAGAAAGAGTGCATTACCTACAGTTGGAGAACTTGGCAGAGAGTCCTGCTGGCTGCAACGTGCCCAGATGAAAGATTAGGTGTTTTCCCTCAAGCTTGCACTGGGCACAGGAACCCAGCAAGAGACAGGTCAGAGCAGGAATGGCATGGAGAATTAGAGTGGGAGGCAACCAGAACCTCAGAGTTACTCCTGTGGACTGAACACATGGTTCACAAAGCAGTCATCCAATCATAGTCATTGAATCCTAGTGTGGAAACAGACCCTTCTGTCCAACTTGCCCACACTGGCCAATATGTCCCACACTAGTCCCTCTAAACCTCTCCTATCCACATACCTCTCTAAATATTTCTGAAACATTGTGATAGTACCTGCCTCAACTATCTCTTCCAGCAGCTCGTTCCATACATCTACGACCCTTTGCATGAAAAGGTTACCCCTCAAGTTCCCATTAAATCTTTCCCCCCTCACCTTAAACCTATGAATTCTGGTTCTCAATTCTGCTACTCTGCGCAAGAGACTCTACCCGATCTATTTCTCTCCTGATTTTGTACACCTCTACTAGTTCACCCCTCATCCTCCTGCACTCCAAGGAATAGAGTCTTAACCTGCTCAACCTCTTCCTATAGCTCAGGTCCTCGAGTCCTGGAAGCATCCTTGTAAATCTTCTCTGCACCCTATCTCAATCCGCACTTGGTTTGTCCAATGTAGAGACCAACCACACTGTGAACATCAAGTACAGTCTGCAGAAGAGACGTGACACAAACGTCACCTTCTCCAGAGATGCTCTCGAACTGACCTCTCATGTGCCAAATATGAATCCCCAATCCCACAATCTACTTCATTGTTACCCTGGCACTTTTTTTTTTAAGCTGCACTCTCCCTATAGTTGCACTGTTCCCTTTGCCCTACCTGTTGTAGGACCCATATTGTGTGATTGTACTCTTGTATGAAATGATTTACCTCGATAACAGGTAAAACAAAATGTGCAACTGTTTCTCAGTATATGACAATAATCAATCATTCCCAATACATGATTATCTGTTATTTCCCTCACCAGTGCACAGTGGTTGCAGTGTGCACCATCTACAAAATGCATTGCAGTTACATTCCCAGCTTATTTGGCTGTACTTCCCAAACCCCTAGACTCTGCCACCGAGAAGGAGAGCTGTAGGTGTAGGGGTACGCCAGACCGTGCAAACTGTGCACCATCCTGACTCAGAGATACATCGCTGTTCCTTCATCATCACGGGGACTAAATCCTGGGTTTGCAGCCCCAAGAGCATTACAAGAGCACCTTCAACAGAAGGACTGCAGCAGTTCAATAAGAATGCTCAGTGCCATTTTCCAAAAGGCACTTAGGGATGGGCAAAGAAAGTTGCAAGTGTCCAAGTCAATATAAAAAAAACATTTTGTTTATACATCTCAGTGGGGAAGGACATCCTTTGTGCAAACACAGGATTTGTGCTCAGGTTGGTTTATGTAGGGAGAGGTATTAGAGTAACAGTTACTGTGAAGTGTACTGCAAGTGTGGCAATCAAAGGGAGAACTCACCTTTACTGCTTGCCTTCGTGGTTGGTGTTGTTCCACGACCTGTTGCTTCATTCATGCTGGAGGCTCGGTTCAATGAAGTCCATGGCGTTTTATTTGTTGAGGCCTCGGAACTGCCACCTCCTCTGCTGATGGCGGGGCTCGGTGTCAGCTCAAAGCTGGAGATCGGCTTCCATTTGGAGTCTTTGGCCTGCTGCCCTTGCCCTGAATCCTTACCCCTGCTGCCAACTGAGGACCTGGCTGGCTCCTGGCCATTTTCCGAGCTGCTCACATCCAGCGTTATAGACTTGGCCGCCCGGTAGCTGGCGGGCTGCTTGTCTGGAGACTTGTCTGCGCCGACCGATGAGGACGAGGTGGAACTTTGGTTGCGATTGTTGTTGCTGTCGTACAGCAAATTCTTCTGGAGGATGGAGCGGGCTTTGTCTTTGTTTGTGTCAGAGCCTGGTATGGTGGTTGGAGCGGGCTTCTTCACCGCGACACCAGCGTGCTCCTGGCCTCCAGTTGACCGAGGTGGAATGGTCGTGGTTTCCGCCGGACTGCGCCACCCCCGTACGGGATCCTGAGACTGGCGAGGGCTGGCGGGAGATTCCTTCTCTGGCATCACCGAGCTCATGAAGCGATGCTTCGCTGCCTGGGTACCCTCAGCCAAAGCGCTCCTTGTTCCCGTGGCCGCAGGGGGGTGCTCAGGCTGTTTGGAGTTGGAGAGCACCGAGGCCGGGCTGGTCACGTGGCTGAAGGCAGGTCTGTGCGGAGACGGGGCCGGCTCATTGGCTTTGCTAACCAGTGGCTGGGCCGGTCTGGCACCATTGTGGCTGTACCGCTCATGGCCGCTGATTGAATGGTTGATGCAGATGAAAGTCCCAGGCGCGGCCCCGCTCTTGTAGGCTCCGGCCATGAGCGTGGTGGAACACTGCTTACACCTACAGGAGGTGATGGGGTGAAGAGAGAGGGAACACACAGCGTAAGTGAGGGAACGTAACATGTTCGCAAGTTCAACCTCCCCGTCACTGGAGAGATGATGTTCAGGGAATCACAAAGTCAGTGTCACCTTCCCGTTATCCTACACCCCTCCTCAGTCCACCCATCACCTACTGTCATCTGTCTCACCTCTCCCCCTCTCCCCTCGACACCAGCTGGTTAGGACGGTCATACGGGGCTTTGGTAGAGACGTTGCCTTACAGTGCCAGAGACCTGGGTTTTCAATCCTGACTATGGGTGCTGCCTGTACGGTGTTTGTACGTTCTCCTCGTGACCGCGTGGGATTTCTCCGGGTGCTCTGGTTTCCTCACACACTCCAAAAAAGTACAGGTTTGTAGGTTAACTGGCTTCGGTAAAGATTGTAAATTGTCCTTAGCGCGTAGGATAGTGCTAGTGGATGGAGTGAACGTTAGTCAGCGCAGACCCGGTGGGCCGAAGGGCCTGTTTCCGCACTGTATCTCTAAACTAAGCTAAACTAGCTATCATCTCTGTCCACTTTTAGTCCTGATGCAGGGTCTCTACACTTTAATATCGACAACTTCTTCCTCCTTTTACCTTGCACTAAATGTTATTCCCTTATCATGTATCTATACACTGAATGACTCGATATATAATCGTGTAAAAAAAAATCGCTGACTGGTTGGCATGCAACACTCTTGTCTAATTCCTTCCACCCCAGAATGACATTTCCCTGTAATCCTTTCTGGACACTTGGATCACCTGTTAGTTGGAATGTCACATCTGTGAAAACCTACTCCTCATGCTTACACCTCTCTAGACCATTGTAGCTTTTGACTCGGGTCACTAGGTGCCAGTTATTGTACTGGTAACATAATAGACAGTGAAAGGGATAGTTTCTCCATCAGAATTTTTCACTTTAATTGCAAGTTTTATGCATGGAATATTTCTCCAGATAAACACATATCCTTCACTTCTTATTCCACCAGCCTGGGGGCACAGATTTTAATGGTTTCTTTAATGGGTTTAAGAGGAAGAGAGAAGGGGTGGCAGGAGATGAACTGATTCTTATAGTCGCGATGGTGGAGGCTGGAGTGTCCAAACAAAGCATCATTGCCTTAACATCAGAGCTGTGCCATGTTGAGACAATCTCGGAAAGCACTAGGATGGAATATCCTCACCAGAAACCAGCTGTGGCGGGAGACACAATTGAAAATTTGAAAGCTGAAGCATTTTGTGAAGCAAGAGCTTTAGAAACTCAGGAACAGAAGCGACTATAAACCCCCAATCTGCCCTATTATTCAGTTGGTTCAGTGCAGCCTTAGCCCAACTTCATCCATCAATGAGGTGTTCAAAATATACCTGAGACTTGAAGTTAGCAGTTGTCGAATTTCAGCAGGCTCATTCCAAATTTCAACTCTGGGATAAAATGTTTCCCATCTTCCCACCTGCACTTTTCACTGCTCACCCCATCAGTTCCTTTTAAATCTTGGCATTGATCAATCACCCATTGATCTTCTACATCTCACGGGTACAATCCTGATGCGGTCCAAAGAAAGGTCTCGACCCAAAACGTCACCTGTTGCTTTTCTCCAGAGATGCTGTCTGACTCACTGAGTTACTCCAGCTTTTAGTGTCTATCTTCAATGTAAAACCAGCATACACAGTTCCTTCCCACGTCTGATTCATACAATTTATCTTTGTAGTTTAACCCTTGGACCAGCTACCATTCTGGTAATCAATGCGCACAGTTCACGCACAAGTGTTTTCCAAACCTCCACATGCAGCACAGAAATACCCCCAAATCAACATCCCCAGAACTATCCACAGAAGCTTAGTGCAGCTACAACCAAACTTTCTCTCCCTTGTATCATGGAGATAAGGGATAGCATTCCATTCACCTTCTCAACAGGTTTGATTGGGTTGGACCCAAGCCCGCAGGTCGGTCGGTTCTGCAGTGCATGCTACAGCAGTCAAGATTTCTGCGACTGCAAGCTTGCAATACAGTAGCACGTATTGGCCGGAGATCAGATGCAGGCCATCTGAATCGCTGGTACTTTAGCCCTGGACCCAACACTGAATCTAGGGGGAGATCTGAGGTCTCCTGATCCAGCGGGATATTCTTCATGCCCACCACCCATGGGGGATTTGCCAGCCCAACTCATTTGCAGGGGGTCTTCCCACCCTCGTAGAAAAGTAAATGAGGATAAGTGGACGATTTTTATTAAATTCTATTTTAATTCAAATAAATTATTTTAATTAATATCATTAATATTTCAATGAATGCAACTAATGTACATCGGTTAAATGGGTTGAGAATACACTGTCTTAATAATTGTTCATTATTATTTAGAGATTTTTTGTTTTGACTGGGGAAGGGCTGCCACCACTCATCTGTCACTGACACCCAAACCCCACCATGATTTGTGTTACCTGAAGCAGTTTCTGTGGTAGAGTTTCCCATCGACTAAGTATCGTTGAACCAACAGGACAGTCTTTTTGCAGATGGCACAGCTGCTGGATAGGGTCCCCGATTTGCTTGATGAGTCTTCTGCACCACGAGCTGGGACTTTGCTCTGAAGAGAGGGGGAAACGTAGTTTAGTTTAGTTTAGAGATACGGCACGGAAGCAGGCCCTTCAGCCCACAAAGTCTGCAGCGACCAGCGATCCCCGCACATTAACACTACCCTGTGAAGCTGTGGAACTCTCTGCCTCAGAAGGCAGTGGAGGCCAATTCCCTGGATGCTTTCAGGAGAGAGTTAGATAGAACTCTTAATGATAGCATAGTCAAGGGATATGGGGAGAAAGCAGGAACGGGGTACTGATTGTGGATGATCAGCCATGATCACAGTGAATGGCGGTGCTGGCTCGAAGGGCCGAATGGCCTACTCCTGCACCTTTTGTCTATTGCCTATTGTCTACATGCTTGGGACAATTTACACATACACCAAGCCAATTAACTTATGTCTTTGGAGCGTGGGAGAATACTGAAGATCCCGGCGAAAACCCACATGGTCACGGAGAGAACGTACAGACTCCATTCAGACAGCACCCGTAGTCGGGATCGAACCCGGGACCCCGGCGCTGTAAGTCAGCAACCGTACCACTGCGCCACCGTGGCCCACGGTGAATGTGAAATCACGTTCATTAGTTATCGTGCATTCAAGTCAGCCGCCATATCCCTCAACTGAGTGCCAAATGTCGCTGCACAGAGGCAGCTGCCTCACCAGTGGGAACTAGTTGACCTCGAGTACAGCTTCTCAATGAGTGGTCCACCTTTCTCACACAAGAACAGCTACCAGCACAGAGAGAGGTCACACTGACAAGTAAAGTGTCGCTCGCCAGCTTAAGGAGGCCGCAGTACATTCGTAGAGGATGGAAGGTTTCCATTTCATAACATGAACTTCCAGGTGCGACCAGGTAGAGGGCGAGAGAAACAAAACACTGGAAGGTCTCAGCTGATCTGGGGGAGATTAACGTTTCAGTTCAATGATCTCTCCGAGGAGAGCAGAATGACTTTTCGTGTCATTCGTGGGAGAACAGTGAAAACGAAAGCCAGAGAATCACTTACGAAAAGATTGATGGCATGATTGTAGTTTGGATAAGATGGCGGTCTCTCAGCTGCATTTACCTGACGATTTCATGGAAGCTGTTGGTATAGTCGGCCTCCCAGTGAAGCTTCCACCTGTCCTTGGCCCTGTCCGGCCACTGCCAACAGCCTGTCCCTCATCAAGTCACCCACATCAGTGGCAAAGGATAAGTGGGCGTTTGATGGGGCAAATCTACCAGAACCCTGAATCCCAGGGAAAGGTTTTAACGTTGCACAGCAGGCTACTCAGCCAAGGAGAATGCCAGGGCAAGTTATTTAACTCTGAGTCATACCCACCATTTAATGAGAGCTTGGCTGTTCCGCACAAGCACAATTCCATTGTCAACCCACCTCCACCACTTTACAGCACTTTACAGCAACAAGGGCAGGGTTGTAGGTGGCTTCTTTCTGCAACCGAGCACTGTAGCTCACTGGAGATCCTCTCCCAGCCAGACTGAGGCATGCAAGCTCAGCACAGCCCTGTCTCTTGCCTGGAGCCTACACTTGTCCAAGTGCCTCAATCCAACTTTATTGCCTTCTCAAAAGAAACAGCACTTGGTCTGAACACCCAAGGGAATCAAATAACAGAACACCAAATAAGTCCCCAACAGTTCCGAAGAAAGGTCACAACCCGAAATGTCATGTGTCCATTTCCTTGCACGGATGCTGCCTGATGCCCTGAATTTCTCCAGCAGTTTGTTTTATGCTCAGGATTCTTGCATCCACTGTCTGTTGTATCACCAAATGAGTCCATTCAATCTGTTCCCTTTGAAAGAACTTTCCAATTAACTCGACAGCAAGGTTCTTTCCCTTTGGCACTCCAAATACTTCCTCCTTCCTACACTTACCAATTTATTTTTGAACGTTATTAACTTGTACTGATTATTACCTTGCATTGATTTTGGTTCCTTTGTGTCATCTCTATTAATCCTTAGTCCCTTGGCTACCATCCCATCAGCTCTTTCCCCTGATATTCTATCAGCAGTGTTCCTGGTTTCCAACACCTCCATTAAATCCCCCCCAAGACTCCTCCAGCTTCTTCTCATAAAGCTCTCATCCCCAGTCTTCAACTACACCCTGTAGACCCCACTCGCACAGTGTGATGAGAAGTTTAACATGTGCGGTCTCCAAGACAAAGCTCCCACATCGGGCAAGTTAAGGGAAGATGCCACCTCACTCCCAGCTTGCCCGCACGACTGAAATTCCCACTCACCGCCAATGCCACCCTGCTGGTTGGCGCAGCGTGGAGGGTCGGCTCATTGTTGGGGGGCCGTGTATTCTTGGGGTGCTTGGGCTTGGTCTCGGGAGTCAGCCTCTTCTGCGCTGGTTCCTCACTCAAATCAGTGGCAGATCTCTTAATGTGAGCCAAACCGCCAACTGCAACATGGAAACACGGCATTAAAGGCAGAAAATAAAAACAAAAGACAAATGGTCCCTTTCATGGATAGAGGCAAAATGTACACAATTTGAGTTTTAGTCCCATGTGCTACTCATGCGCGACAATTACAATTAGACCTTAACACAGTTACAATGGTGCAACTGTGTTACAAATCCTCCTTCCTCGCCAACACAGAAAGGCATGGTCCTCCCCTTGGGTTGGACTCCATTACGACACATTTCATAAGCAGACAATGCTGAAAACACTCAGCAGATCAGGCAGATCAATGGAGGGAGAAGCAATCTCAATGTTTTGGGTCGTCATTAAACTTTCTGATGAAGGATTGCTGTCTCTGAAACATTAACACTATTTCTTGATCTGCAGATGCCGCCTGACCTGCTGGCTGGCTCTAGCACTTTCTGTTTGTATCTCAAATTTCAGGCATCTGTGCCTTTCGATTGTCATGTGACGGGAGCATTTTGAAAGCCCCGAACACCAGTGAAAGGCTTTGCAGATATCCGAGAGTGAGCTGCAATAGTGGAGCATCAATGGCGCTGTATTAACAAGATGATGCTGGAAGTTCTACCCAGGACCACTATTTACATTGGTGACCAACAATTGGCCTCAAACATCAGGATGTTAGAAACCAGCAGCATGATGGAGAAGTGGGTCTGTTCCCCATCTGATAATCTAGAGGCCTGGGCCGAAGATGTGGAAACATAAATGCCAGCATGTCAGCCAGGGAATTCTAATTCAATTATTGAAATGAATCTGGGCACAAAGTTAGTATCAGTACTCATGGCCATAAAACCACTGGAAGACATCGAACAGTACAGCACAGGAACAGGCCCTATGGCCCATTGTGTCTGTGCCAACAGTAACACTAATCTATTTAATCCAATCTGCCTGTGCATGGGCCATTCCCTGCCTGTTCATGTATCTGTCCAAATGCCTCTTAAACATTGCCATTGTATCTGCCTCCACTTCCCCTGGCAGCTACCACTTTGTGTAAAAAAACCTGCCCCACATATCTCCTTTAAACATGTCCCACTTCTCATTATAGCTAATGCTCTCTAGTCCAGGCAACATCTTCTGCACCCTCTCCAGGGCCTCCAGGTCCTTACTATGGTGTAGTGACCGGAAATCCACACAATAGTCCGAATGTGTCACAACTAAAATTTTGTACAGCTGCAACACAACTTCCCAACTTTTATACTCATTGCCTCCAACCGAAGAATGCAAACATTCCTTCTTTACCAGGTCTTCTTTACCAACTCAGGGTGCCACTTTCAGGGTGCTATGGACTCCCAAGATACATCTGTATATCAATGCGTCTAAGTGTCCTGCATTTACTGTATATTTTGCGTTTGCTTTTGACCTCCCAAATGGCATCACCTCACACTTTCTAAGAATAAATTCCATCTAAAATTTCTTTGCCCAAATTTCCATCTGATCTATATCCTGCTGCATCCATTGATAACCTTCCTGACTATCCACAACTGAACTGAACCAAACTGAACTGAACTGAGCTGAGCTGGTTGGCTGTCAACAGTTTCAACCTCACTGAGGCACACAGTCTCGTGACTCAATGGCAATTCTGACTCACACTAATCCGCATAAAATGAAGCGGGTAAATGCCAGCAAAACCTGTCGTAGCATCTCACTCTGTGTGCCGTGGCCACGTCCGAGCCTGCATATGCCTTGCTTTACTGTTGCCTTCAGAACATCAGCTTTAAGGAATTGATTGCAGAAGATCATTCAACTCCTCAAAGCTGCCGTACCTTCAGTAAGATTGTGGCTGCTCCGATCCTGGCTTTAGTTCCATGTTCCTCCCTGATCCCCGTAACCCCAAAGACCAGTTTAAGACAAGACATTTGTCTGCTTTGGCTTTGAACATATTGAGTAACTTGGCCTCCACGGAAGTGGACCCATCACCTCCTGAAGGAAGAAATTCCTCTTTGTCTCCCATCCCCCACCCGATCCACATTGTAAGTGGACAGGTCAGGGTCAAAGGTTGGCTCATGGCCCTGGGCTGTGGATCCCCCTCCCCCTCCGCCTCCCCTCGGATTATTATCATCACCGCCGTTGCCGGGCCGGCTACTCACTGGGCGAGCGGCCGGTGAAGAAGTTGTGGTACTGCGAGACGTAGGTCAGGATGCTCAGCCTGTCCGGCACTCTCAGCGCCACCATATCCTCCGCGTCCAGCAGCGCCGGGATGCCCAGCTCCTCCTCAGCCACGCGGAAGGCCTGCAAGCACGAGCAGGACGTTAGACATCAGCTTTGCAAGGCCAAGTTGCCATGGGAAACAACCCGCTTCTGCAACGCCACTCGGCCCAGAAACTCCCCAGCAGCGGACAACGTAGCTACGATGCACCAAGGGGATCGCAAAGGATGGCTTGGGCATCACCTCTCTTGTTCTTTGAGAAAACCAAGTCGCCGGGACCAAAGTCCAGCCAGTGCTCAGAGGGGGAAGAGAGAAATAGCAGGGCCTGGGCTGTGGTCGGGAGCCAGGCAGGGGATGGATGGCAGCAAGCACAAGATGGAGACCATTTGAGTGGTCGGTGGAAAGGGTGAGGAGGAGGGAGCACCTGGTGCCTCCATCATGGATTGGGGAGCTTGGAGGTCTATGAGTGAGGGGGGTGGGGGTGGGGATTGGGGGAAATCAAAGCATCAAGGGTTAGGGGGGGGGATGAAGGTGAGAAGGGGAAGTATTGGACTAACCAAAATGGGAACCCAGTCCGTTGTTGGACAAAACATGATTACACAAACTAATTAGTCACCGCGTGTGAACTGTATCAGACAAACCGGGCACAGTATGCTAGCACAGAAGCATAGTTAAACGTTAATTACACTAAATTATCCAGAACATGAGGTAAATAGGCATCATATTCATCAGTTTTACTGAGCCCAGCATTTAAAAGTAGATTAAATTGCTTTAAAGGGGAATAAAGAGGCTTATACACATACTCACAAACACGCACAGAAACAGACATATGTTCACAAACGTATGCACACGCAAGTACACACTCACAGACATGTGCACAAACATAAGCACACACAAACAGACATATGTACACACACAACAAACATACATACACACGCAATCATACAGACATATGTACACACACAAGCAACAGACATTTGTACACACACAAACATATGTACCCATACGCAAGGACACACACGACAGACATCTGTACGCACACACACACGGAGACACAAAACATACAGACGCGAATGTTGCAAGCACAGATATTTGTACACTCACGCAAGCATACACAGACATATGTACACACACGCAAGGAAACACACACAACAGACATATGTACACACACGCAAGGACACAAACAGACATATGTACATACACACACGAAACATATAGACGCGCATGTTGCATTTCTGCACAGTGCTCACAACACCAGAGCTCTAGTCACCAGGAGGGACCATTAAACAGTTACGGGTGTCTTGGGGAACAACTTCTTGTAGTGCAGACTCCCCACACATGATGAACAACTCATTACTCTAAGCCAAGGTCCAGCCTTGTTCCTCCCTGCTACGTAGTTCCCCATCATACAGCATGTGCACCAACTTAGACATCGAAGCATTCCTCCCAAAGATTTATTGCTCCAAAATAATTGATATTTACACAGACCAATTTGCACATCCTATTATATTTTAACTAATGACTGCAGGGCAAAGAGGCCACTGACAATTACAGTTTGGCAATTTCATTCCAAAATCTGTGCATTATTTAAAAATAAAGGGGGGGAAAAAAGTGTTAATTGATTTATGAAGCCCATTTGAAAACTCTGCCAGAGGTGAAGGTGGTCCTTCCTTCCCCTGTCACGCATGGAACATCTTTAGACCGAGTACTGATGAATTCACAGTAATTGTCACCACAGTACAATATAAAATTAATAACCAAATTGTAGCTGCTTTAATACAGAGCTTAATTAATATTGGGATTATCTAAGGCACATTTATAATGATGTCAGTATTCATCATTTGACAATCCTTCACTTCCCGCTTATGGAGAAATGTTTATGAACGTAGAAAATTGCATGATTTGTTGATCAAATTTAATTCTCCCACAGTGCATGGCCCAATTTAATAACTGATAACACTATTTTAATGATTCCCCCCCCACCAAAATAGGAACTCTGAAATTATGGAATATTAAAAAGTAAACAGTGCAATATATAAATTACCTACTTTCTGTTTTGTAAGGCTGAAGTCCAACGTGACAATTCTGGCACAGCCTCGTAAAGTGGTCGGAAAGCATTTAGCTGAGAATTTTCTTCATCCTGCCAAACTTATCATCAATCAACCATCCCTTAATGCTCTTTGGAAGGCTCGTGGAAACTGTGGCTTAGTAGGAGTCAAAGAACATACCTCACAGAAACAGACCCTTCCGGGCCAACATACTGTGTTTGTTGTGAAGGCTTCACGCATTGTGAAGGGGAAAAGATTTAATAAGAAATCTGAGGGGTAACCTTTTCACAAAGGGTGGTGGGTGTATGGAACAAGCTGCCAGAGGAGGTAGTTGAGGCAGCGACTATGCCAACATCTAAGAAGCAGTTAGACAGGTACATGGATGGGACAGGTTTGGAGGGATATGGACCAAATGGTGGCAGGTGGGACTAGTTGTGGACCAAATGGTGGCAGCTGGGACATGTAGGCTGGGGTGGGCAGGTTGGGCCGAAGGGCCTGTTTCCACACTGTATCACTCTATGACTCTATACCGACCAAGTTGCATAACCGAGCTAGTCCATTTGCCTGTGCCCCTGGCCCATATCCCTCCAACCTTTCCTCCCATAAACCTGTCCACGTGTCTTCCAAATGTTATAGTTGTACCCAACATCATCACTTGCTGTGGAATCTCTCTCCCTACATGCACCACCCTCTGTGTGAAGAAGTTGTCCCTCAGGTACCTTTTAAACCTTGCCCCTCACCTTAAACCTATGACCTCTAGGTTTAGAATCCCCTACACTTGGGGTGCCAGTCATCCAAGTTATCCACCCCCCTTTTGATTTTAAATACCTCTATTAGGTCACCCCTCAGCCTCCTACGCTCCAAGGAATAAAGAACCAGCCTGTCTAGCTTTTTCCTTCGCCTCGAGCTCTTCAGGCATGTTACCATCATCACGGGTCTTTCTCTACACCCGTTTGTGTTTGGTTGGAACAAGCTGGAATGGTTTCACTTTGTGTGGTCAAGGAGTAACCACAGCACTTGCACAATCTTCATACAGCTGAGCAGCCCCCTTGGTTACTTCAGTTTAGTCCGCCACAATTTCCCTGGGTCTGAAGTCACCCATAAGGAAACCAGCTAAGGATGGAAAATGTCGTGCTTTAACAATGATTAGTGCTTTTACTGCAAAATAGCAGTTCCATAGACATAATTGCTAATGCAAGTTTTTTCATTTATTGTATTAATTGAATTGTTCATTCTCATGATTTCAACTTTGGCCCACCTGTAGTGGTGGAATCTGAACTAATGTCTCCGAGTTATTTACTTTCAACTTAACCCACACCCTTCAAACCCTGTCTAACTGCAGAGTGCAGAGATTGTTGGACTAGGTACAGTCAGCATGTCCCGAGATGCTGCCTGACCTGCTGAGTTACTCCAGCATTTTGTGAATGAAACAGTCAGCATGTCAATTTGCTGCATGCCCATGGTTCTGAATTTTTTTCACATTCCTCCGCAAGGTTTCATACGGGTAACAAAGCATGAAGTAAAAGTCTCTGGATTGGTGGGGAGAAAAAAAAAGTAGCAAGTTGATTTCAATCAAAGGGCATTGGATTGGTGTTTTCGTGATAGTAGAGCTGTGAGCAGCAAGAGCTCACAGGGTTCAAGAACAGGTCCCCTCCATTTGTACACCAAGGTGGAAAAAATTGTGATGTGACACAACCCTTGACAGGACACACTTTCTTCAGCAGTAATGTTGATATTGAGGTGATACAGAATTAAGTTAATTGGAAAAAGGGTTGGACAGCAGTTGAGGGGGAAAAAAAAATCAATTTCGGAGGACTAGTGGTGCATGGGACTCACTACTTAAAGGAATAATGAAGCATAAGTCACATTTAAAATGTTCCCTGATGAATTCTGAACTTAAAAATGCTTGATCCACAAGGCTATAGACTGAGAGCAGTCGAGTGAGATGATCCCACATTGCCCCTTCCTTGCCCAGTATTGGCTTGATGGATCAAATGGCCTCCTTTCTGGACTGTATGTTTCTGTGATTCAATGATACAACATGGACGAAGGCTAAAAAGCAGGAATATTAAATTGTATTTGGATCAAAGAAAGAATCTTGTAATGTAGCCAAAGGGAGTAGCAAGTCAAGTCATATTGAGTTTACCATCATATGCACAAGTACGATGAGGTACAGGTACAACAAAACTCTTGCATGCAGCAGCATCAAAAGCACATCTACTGGGACTATGCACAAAAAAACAAACGATACATCAATCACAAACGAAATTCTACAAAACAGTGAAAGGAAAAAGTTTGCAAAAAATATGAATGCAAAACAGAATAAGGAAACAAGTCCATGGTAGTTCAAAAGACTATCTGTATTGCACCTTGGCCAAGGTAGGATTAGGGTTGTGCAGATTGGTTGAGGTCGAAGGACTGGGAAAGTGAAAGTAGAATATGTGTGAGAACACAGCTTGCATCAGCTTCTCCAGATATGCAAAGGGAAGATTAGATAAAGTTAAAATCAAAACAGAACATAATGGATACAGTCAGCAGGTCAGGAAGTACACGTGGAAGAGAAACAGTTAATGCTTCAGGTTGAAGACCCTTTGCAAAAACAGTATGGGACCTAATATGTCTGACAAACGGTCCTCGACCTGAAACATTACCTCTGTTTAGCCCTCCACAGATCCTCCCTGACCTGCTGCATTTTTCCAGCATTTTGTGCATTTCTAACATCTGCAGTTTGTTTATTGGTTTTTATTTAGATAAAGTTAATGTTGGTCCCTGATATACTGGTTGTCCTCTTCCAAAATTCCTTGGATACAAGAACAGTTCCCTTGGTTGGAAGGAGGCAAAGCTCATTCCACCATTTAAGAAAGGAGGCAGTGAGAAACAGGGGATTATTAACTGGTAAGGTGAACTAACATCATTGGAAGGTAAAATACTGGAATCCATTATTAAATAGGTTCTTATAAAAATAAGGGTGAAGTCAGCATACATTTATCCCCCAAAAAAATCAATTTTGACAAAAATTATAGAGTATTTTTGATTTTGTAATTAACAGGGTAGATAGGAAAACCAATGGATATATGTGGCCTAACAAGGAGGTTATTGAACAAAATTACAGTGCATTGGGATATGGGGGTCACACACATTTTGTGGATTCTGTATTGATTAGCAGACAGCAGAGTGGGATTAAAAGAAGATCATGTTCAGGTTGGAAGGATTAATGATGTAATGAAGTAACGATCGGTGCTGGCTCCCCAGCTGCTTACAATCTATAATCGATGAGATGAATGGAGGAATCACGTGTGATACCTACAAGGCTGCTGTGGTTGTAAGGAGAAAACAGAGAGATAAACCTAGAAGTAGTGAATGGGCATGTCTACGGTAGATGTCATACAAGTTGCACAACTAGATAAATAGAAAAATGGATTTTTATACAGAGAGATTAACATGCATTAGGGTGCTCAGAGGGACCTGGGTGTCCATGTACACAAAAAGATGAAAGTGAGTATGTTGGTGCCGCAAGCAGTTAGGAAGGCAAACAAAATATTGGCCTTTATTGCAAGAGAATTTGCATACAACTGTAGACGACTTGCTCCAATTCAAAATGTCCTGCGTGAGACCACATCTGGGGTATCTTGTGTCCAGTTTTGTTTTCCCTACTTGAGGAAACGTATTTCAGTGGCACTGTGAATGTTGCAAGTGTTCACCGGAGTGAGTGAGGGTGGTGGTCAAATGACAAGAGATGGTGGACTGAGCTGTACTCTCTTTAGAAGAACTCAAATCTTTGTTGATCCGTACAAAATTCTGAAGGGTCTTGACCGCATGGTTGAGATCCGACCTTTGTATTGGTTGGACAATCCCCTGGAACCAGGGGATCAGTGTCTCAAGATTAAGAGCCAGTCACCCAGGACAGAGATCTTCAACCAGTGGGAGGGAGGCATAGTTACGGAGTATCATGACAGAGATCAATAGAATCGTAGGTCTAAAATGATAAAAGGTTTTGTGCAGGAAGGTGGCACTGAGGTAAAACATCAGCCATGATCTGACTGAAAAGCAACATAATATGAGGGACAAATTGCCTTATGGAGCAGTGAGTGGGTGGGCAGCTTAGTGTCAGGAATTGTCAGGCTGATGTTTGCAAATGAGCCTGTGCATTAGGCATTTGAAACATGTTAAACATCAACTCTTATCTTATTTGAGCAGTGTTTGTCCACAGGCAAGTCTACGCAAATCACAAGACAAAAACCTCATAATTTTCACAGCAGCAGGCACATCATCTTGGCCTTTTATCCGCCTGCAAACCCAGCTGCTTGTTTTGAACAGGAACACGAGCATTTAGGATTTAATGAAAGCAATCACTTACTCATATTCCCCCGAGGACTAAATGCAATGGTGAATGGTTTGAGTGGTTTTCTAAACTCCAGACTGACACCAAGTCAAGTTTTCGAAGTCAAATCTAAAGCAAGCAAGACCAAGACACTAAAACAGATGCCAAACAGGTTGGCCACGGAGGTACGTTTTAAGAAGCATCACAAAGGAGAAGTGGGGAGGTTAAGGGAGGGAACTGCAGACTTTAAGACCGAGGTAGCTGATCTGGGATGGTCAGCACCAAGACCCAGGGGATGTGGATGACCCACTTTGCAATCTACAGCTCATCCAATACTCTAGTCCTAAATGCACAGTCTCATTCATCACATTCCAATCCATTGGCAAACTGGATTTGGCGCACGAGCGGCAAACCTCAAAGGTTTGAGGCCAGTTCTGATGAAAGTTTGTCGACCTAAAACCTTTCTCTCTCTCTCTCTCTACCGACACTGCCTGACCAGCTACGTTTTCCCGGCATTTTCTGGTTTTACCTCAGATTTTCAGCATCTGCAGTTTTGTTTTTCTTTTAACCCTACACGTGCCCCACCATAAAAGCAGCAGGGCTCCATTTACAGGTAAACTGCATCAGTGCATCAGGGAGAAAGCAGTGGATCGGTCAACAGAGCAGAATGTTCTGAAAACTGTAACGTCCAGGTTCAGGAATAGCTTTTTCCCTGCAGCCATTCGGCTATTAAACACTGCAACCTCAAATAAGCTGTGAACTACATAGACGTGTGTGTGTGTGTGTGTGTGTGTGTGTGTGTGTGTGTGTGTGTGGTAATCTCCGAACCCGAAGGACGAACAACATATATACACACATACTGAACTCTCTCGTTTATCATCTTGTTTACAGTGTACTATGTTTACATATTCTGTTGTGCTGCTGCAAGTAAGAATTTCATTGTTCTATCTGGGACATATGACAATAAAACCCTTTTGACGACTCTCTTATCGAGGCAGTGACAGTGGATCAATATATCCTATGTAACTCTAAGGCACAAGCGACATTCACTGTAGCTCTGACAAAGGTCTGTCACTGCTCCTCAACCTTGCTGCAGCTGTTGCAAAGGTTGATCATACCACCCACTCTAACTGGTCGTCCCTCCCCTTGGTTGTTTTGGACTTGGGAAGCAGTGGGAGGGAGAGAGGAGGTGAAATTATACTCAAGATCTGAGTGCTGTGAGCACCCACAGTACTAACTGCACCAAGAGATAAGAAGCTATAATGTGTTTGCTGATCAGAGTGTGATATCTTTACTTTCAGTTCCACCAACTTGAACTTTGATCTTTTCACTGCATATGTAATGTTGCTGCTGACTGAATAAGTCAAGTTTACAAATCAACGTTTTAGAAATTTCATGCATTTGGGGTTTTTCCACTGACTTTTAAAATGACCAGAGTTTTGGAAATTCCTTGCTCGTTAACACAAGATCTATTCCTGTTGCGTGTCAAACATGTTTTAGTTTGGGTTTTCAGTAAACCAGACACTCCCAACTTATCACGGGTTGGGTGGAGTCATATGTGGAGGAGAGGTGGATTATCACAAATAGATAGAGCAATATAAAAAGTATGCTCGAATCAACTCTCTTCCTTAACCATGCATTCGGCCAGTAATTCACCTCAGTAGTAAACCCTGTTAAAAAATGCTTGTGCATATTTGATCAACGTTCTATCTTGCTTTCCAAATCCTTATGGGTTGGACGGGGATAGGTTACAGGTCCATTAACGATGGTGACAGAGGTTGGGGAACATTGGGATAAGGCTGCACTAACGATGGTGACAGAGCTTGGGGGAACAGTGGGATAAGACTGCACTAACGGGGATTGACATGGGTTGGGGAAGAGTGGGATAAGGCTGCCATGAGTGGGGGTGACAGGAGGTGGGGAACAATGGGATACACAGGGGGGGGGGGGGACAGGGGTTGGGGAGAGGTGGGTTCCAACCCCTCTAGTGAGGTGAGAGGAGGTGGGGAATAGTAGGAAACAGAGGGTGTGACTGGGGATGGTGGAAGTTGGGATTCAGCCCCTTTAATAGTCGGAAATTATAAAACATTAGAAGAAAGACAGTGGAACCACATAATGTTGTACGTGGCACAGCGGTAGGATTGCTGCTCTTCAGCCTTGCCGATCCAGAGACCCGGGTTCGATCCCAACTACGGGTGCTGTCTGTACGGAGTTTGTATGTTCTCCCCGTGACTGCATGGGTTTCCTCCGAGAACTTCGCTTTCCTCCCACACTCCAAAGATGTACAGGTTTGTAGGTTAATTGGCTTGGATTTGTACACTTGGTATAAGGGTAAATTGTCCCCAGTGCGTGTAGGCTTGTGTTAATGTGCGGGGATTGCTAGTCAGCATAGACTCGGTGGGCCAAAGGGCCTGTTTCCGTGCTGTACCTCTAAACTAAACTAAGAGCAACATGCATGTAAACATGAACAAGCCAAAATTTAACCTGCAACAACCTTGAAGAGATGGGTGAGAAGGTGATGGTATGGCCTTCCTAGTGCTGTGCGTGGGATTTTGCTGTGCAGAAAATGCCAAAGGGATTCCATCACTTTAGAAGCGACATGCTGGTGGAAAAAGTACAATGCAATGTACTTTAGGATTCCCCCCCAGGGACGGAAAGGAGGTGCACTATTGGCAGATGTGTTCCCTGGATGAGTGTTTGCCCCAATCCACTGGTCCCTCAATCCTGTGACCCTCCCACTGAAAGCTCTCACCAGGGTGAGCAATTTGCCTAAAACGTTATTTATTTTTCCAAATTCATCCCAAAATGCCAAAATAGCCAATATCATGTTTGCCCCAAAGGCAAATGCACTAATTTTCCCATCTCTCAGACCTCCGGCTTTCAGAATCTTCACCAAGAAAGCTGTCCTGCTATTATAATCAGGAAGAGTGTACAATAGTCCAGTTAGGATCAAAGAGGGAAACAACACTGTAATCATTGGAGACACACGAAACTGTAGATGCTGGAATCTCGAGTAAAACACACAAGTATTGAAGAACTGAATAGGTCAGGCAACCACCGTGGAGGGAATGGACCGATGATGCGTTGGGACTCTTGTTTTAAATTCCTTACTACAGCAATTAAACTGAAAAGGGTCGGGAGTAAAGTTCAACAGGAATCAACACAGATGCATGGCACAGTGGTGGAGCAGCCTCGCCACAGCAACAGCGAAACTGAGTTCGATCCTGACCTCGGGTGCTGTCTGTGTGGAGGTTGCACATTTTCCTGGTGATTGTGTGGATTTCCCCCAGTGTTCTGGTTTCCAAACACATCCCAAAGAGATGTGAGTTAACTGGAGAGTGTATAAGTAAAAAAGCCTTTTCCCCCCCATAAGAGATAACCTTTCCTCGAATACAGTACAGTCAGACTGATGAGGGAAACCTGTGTTTGACGAGCATCCTTTAACATGCCAGGATTGGAATACAGGCATCGTCAGCCAAGGAACGAGAAAGTAACAGTCCCACGTCAGCTTGGGCAGTCACCCAAACATCGGTAGGGAACAAACGACCAGCAAAACAATCCAAGGAATGCTGCCAATAACCAGTTTGTGTAAATAATCATTTATAAACGGTATAAATAATCATTTGAAAAGGCACAGCACAATAAAGGATAACCTTGTCTGACTCTCTTGTCACCTTCCCAACGGGTAGTTGATGAGGGATTAATTAGGCCATTCGGCCTACTCCGCCATTCAATCATAGCTGATCTATCTTTCCCCCTCAACCCCATTCTCCTGCCTTCTCCCCATAACCTTTGGCGTCTTTACTAATCAAGAACCTTTCAATCTCTGCTTTAAAAATACCAAATGAATTGGCCTCCAAAGCCGTCTGTGCCAACGAATTCCACAGATTCACCACCCTCTGGCTAAAGAAACACCCCCTCTTCTCCATTCTAAAGGTAGGTCCTTTTCCCCACCCCCAAGATGGCGCCAAAGCCAGGAGACTGTGTGTGCGCTGGTCCCAGAGGTGGATCTGCTACCATTCATTACAATCGGTCCACTTTTAAAAACTGTTATAATTCTGACAAAAGACAGTGGAACAAAAACATTAACTGAGTTTCTCTCTCCCCGATGGCTTCCTGGATCTTACACGTTTTCCTTCCTTTCCTGCAGATTTCCACTATCAGCATTATTTTGCTTTCACACTGAGGAAAGTTTAACCTGAAAATCTCTCCCTCTCAAACATATTGTGCCACTTACCAGTTTATTGTTCTCATAAACATCGTCCTTCTTAAGCGAATTGAAATCTCTGCAATTGAAAAAGAGCAGGAGTCAGTGTCAAGAGTGTAGCTTCATACAGAATGTGCCTTTATATAGAGCATTATCCCCAAGTCCCTTCATCAAACCCGCATATGCTTGGTTAAGAAAGTGGCTTTTAATGAGTAACTGTATGAGAGAGCCAAGTGTGGAGTCTTGCAAGGACAACCACCAAGGATGGAGTGGTGAACGTTAGCAGTGACCGTCGGGAATGGGAGATACACGGAGATCTGGGTGCATTGTAGTGTTGGAACAGATTAATGTGACTATGGAAGGATCTGAAAACGAAGATCAGAATTTTTAAATGGGAGATGATACTGAACCTGTCCAAGTCAGTGAATACAAGGATGATTGGGAAATAGGTCAGAAGGAGCTGAATCTTGAGAACAGTGGATGATATCCAAACTGATCAAGACACACACCCAGTTATTTATACCATAGATGTGGAAGATCCGTGGTGCTGCACTAGCAATCTAAACAAGCCTTAACAATAGTCATAGTATCACAGAGTCAATACAGCAGGAAAACAGAGCCTTGGGCCCAATTTGCCCATGCTAACCAAAATGCCCCGTCTCCACTAGTCCTGCCTGCCCACATTTGGAAAATATGACTTAAATGTAAATTCTACGCCTTGGAGGAAACTCACCACAACCAATAAACAGGGTACAACATCCTTAACCCTTCACCCAAAAAGGTCAGCACAATCACACTCTGGGTAGTGGCACTGTACTCAGTTTACCTACGTCCCAGAATGAGCAGCAAAGATTTTTTACACTGGAGAAGGACCGTATTCATGAAAGCTTCATACATCTACACTGCACTGTACTGCAAACGCAGGGAATGAGAGGCCCTGAGGCAGAGTTGTGGGCCAGTGTGTTTAATCACATCAGCCCTGTGAATCTCCTCAGAGGCAAAATTGCATCGGTTAGGATTCAGCTTGGACTAGGGCATCATAGAGACGCAAGACGATCTGCTAACTATAGGGTGTTTATCACAATCGAGTGATAGAGAATTATTAACCAGCAAGCCCAAAGGAAACCACAGAATAAGTCAAGGTGCAGTGGTTGTACAATTGACAGGATTCAATAGCAGGATATGTCATCTAATCCATGACGTATTGCAGGCAGACATTTATAGCAAGTTCATTGTTTTAAGTCGCAACTTCACTGCTGCACTGACGTGATCACTGCTTCTCCTCTCAGTTTAATGGGGAACGCACAATAGGACTATTCACAGGAACCCTGCCCTTTTAAGCGATGGCTGAAGAAAATTCATTGTTATGTTCTCAAGTGAGGTGGGCGTAACATGTCCACCACATGCCTTATGAAACACAGCAGGGGGTGGAGTTCGAGGAGACCCCAGCAGATAGTTGGTTTGTGTCACCCTGACTGCCTCAGTCAGTGTCTGATAAGGACCCACATGGCAAACTGGCTTCCTCGGTTTGCCTCTTGAGTCAGAAAGTTGTTAGTTCAAGCATTCCAGCACCAGAAATCAGGTCTATACTGATTGCACAAGCTAGGAATGAGTCATGCCTCTATTAACACAGAGTTATGGAGTAACGTTTAGCTTATGGAGTAATATGATCTGTGTGCTGAAAAGATTGGGCTGGTCTGAAGCAATTAGATATAGGGATATTGTAAAGATATGGAGATATGTGGCTCTGAAAATTAGAGTTGAGAAAAGGATCTAAAAGGTTCACATAAACAATTTGATCTCAATGCAAGATACCCAAGGGAAGAATGGGAGAAGAGTGGGAATTTGAATGTACTCTGGAAGCTGAAGGAAAATTAAAAAAGGAATAAGTCTATGGCCAGCACAGTGGCACAGCGGTAAGAGCTGCTGTCTCGCAGCGCCAGTGACCTGGGTTCAATCCTGACCTCGGGTGCTGTCCATGTGGAGTTTGTACATTCTCCCTGTGACCACGTGGGTTTCCTCCAGGTGCTCCAGTTTCTTCCTACATCTCAAAGACATGCAGGTCTGTAGGTTAATTGACCTGTAAATCGACCCTAGTGTGGAACTGAGATGACATGGAACTAGTGTGCAGGTGATCAATGGTCAGTGTGGGCTCGGTGGGCCAAAGGGCCTGTTTCCTCACTGTATCTCTAAAAACTCAAAAAAAGCTAAAAAGGAACAAGACTAAAGGAACTTTTTCACCCAGGGAGTTGTGAATTTGTGGAATTCTCTGCCACAGAGGGCAGTGGAGGCCAAATCACTGGATGGATTTAACAGAGGGTTAGATAGAGCTCTCGGGGCTAGTGGAATCAAGGGATATGGGGAGAAGGCAGGCACGGGTTACTGATTGTGGATGATCAGCCATGATCACAATGAATGGCGGTGCTGGCTCAAAGGGCCGAATGGCCTCCTCCTGCACCTATTTTCTATGTTTCTAAAGAGAATTGAAGGAATGAAGGGGAGAATCCAGAGATGGATGCCCTATCAACATCACCCTATCAACATCACCTTCTCAACCTCCAAGATCAACACAAACAGGACCTGGAGAGTTTCAAAGATCAGATGGAATTCAAAATCTAGCAAATTAGTTAGAAATGTAATTAAACTGATTTCATTCCTCCTTTTTCTTTTATAAAAAAGACTAGCAACATAGTTTGTATCATTGAGTACGTGTGTGCAGTCAAAAAGAATCCTGGAATAAACCACATACTCCCTGTACTCTGCACTCCACAGTTCCAGACCTCAAAGTTACTGCTCAACTGAACATAAAATCTGGGGGCTTAGTCACAACTGTTCATGTCTCTGAACCCCTCTTGCCACTGCAGCCAGGAATTTCAATCTTGGGGAAATAATATTGCTTGAAAGATCCCCAGCACCATCTCACAAACTGTTTCACATGACTGGGAAGGATAGAGAGGAGGGGAGAGATGTAGTGAGAAGAGGCTTGATTGTTAGAGGGACAGACAAGAGATTCGATGGCCACAAAACAAAATACCAGGTAGTTGCTTTCTAGTTGCCACGGTTAAGAATGTCTCCGAGCCGTTCCAGAAAATTCTCAAGGGGAAGGGTGGAGCAACGGGAGGTCATTGCACATATCAGTATCAACGACAAAAGGCAAAAAAATGGGTGATATCCTGCAGAGTGAATAGAAGTAACTGCCTATGCTGACCCAGTCCTAATTACATCTGCTTCTACAGCTTCCTCCAGCAGCTCATTCCACATTCGGACTACCCACTGAGTAAAGGTGCGGCCCTCTTTAACAGGGAGCCCTCTGTGGCCCCCCCTTTAATCTCTCCCATCTCACCTTAAGCCTATTCCCTTTAGCCTTAGTGTGTAGGAAGGAACTGCAGATGCTGGTTTACACCAAAGATATAGACACAAAATGCTGGTGCAACTCAGCGGGATAGGCAGCATCTCCGGATAGAAGGGATTGGTGACATTTCGGGTCGAGATACTTCTTCAGACTGAGTGTCAGGGGAGAGGGAGTTACAGAGATAAGGAAGTGTAGGAGATCAAAAGAGATGTAGACCAAGAAAAATGTAGAATAGACCATTCATTGTTAGCTAGGAGACGGTGACAACAAAACAGACAGAGATACACAATGTAATCAGAGGGACAGTCAGACTGGTCGGAGGACTGGGAAGGGGAAGGGATGGAGAGAGAGGGAAAGCAAGGGTTACTTGCAATTAGAGAAGTCAATGATCATACCGCTGGGGTGTAAACTACCCAAGCGAAATATGAGGTGCTGTTCCTCCAATTTGCACTAGGCCTCACTTTGACAATGGAGGAGGCCCAGGACAGAAAGGTCAGTGTGGTCCCTCTCCCTTCCTAATTCTCCGACCCTTCTGACTGTCCTTCTGATTACATTGCATCTCTGCCTGCTTTGTTGTCACCTTCTCCTAGCTAACAATGGTCTACTCTACATTTTCCTTGATCTCATCTCTTTTGATCTCTTACACTTCCTTATATCTATAAACTCCCTCTCCCCTAATGCTCAGTCTGAAGGAGGGTCTCGACCCAAAATGTCACCCATTCCTTCTATACTGCCTGTACCGCTGAGTTACTCCAACATTTTGTGCCTATATTCCCTTTGACCCAAGAATCCTCCACCCTGAGAACAATTCCCCAAGTGTCCTGCAGATGAGTCCCACTCCAGAGGTGTCACGTCCAGTTCAATGTGTACATTGAGAGAGGCTGGAGTAAAGATACAGCATTGCTTGACTCCACTTTGCACAGGGAATGTGTCTGTTGGCTCGGATCGTAGTTTCCACTTGTGTCTTATTTTGCTCTCCACCAAGTGTTAGAATTTCACCAGGATCTACTCTCCTTCCCTGCCAGTTTTAAGCATCGCTCCAAAAACAAACTTATTTTCACAAAAGTAAACTACTACTAACTGGAGTGCATATAAAAAGCTGCCATGATCCCCATTGACAAGACCCTGCCGATAGACAGCCCCTCAGTGTGCGGGGCTGCATTTGGAGTATTGTGTTCAATTCTGATCACGCTGCTGTAGAAGGGATGCCATTAAACTGGAAAGAGCAGAGAAGATTTATGAGGATGTTGCCAGGTCTCGATGGACTGAGTTTATAGGAAAAGATTTGGCAGGTAAGACTTTATTCTTTGGAGCACAGGTGACTGAGGGGCGATCTTATAGAGGTGTACAAAATCATGAGAGGAATAAATAAGGTAAATGCACAAAGGTAGGGAAACCAAGAACCAGTGGACATATGTTTACGGTCAGAGAGGCGAGATTTAATATGAACCTGAGGGGCAACATTTTCCACTCAGAGAGCTGTGGGTATATGGAAAAATCTGCTAGAGGAGGTAGTTGAGGCAGGTACTATTTATAGCATTTAAAAGACACTTAGACAGGTTCATAGATAGGAAATATTTACAGGGATATGTATCAATCACTGGTAAATGGAACAATAGACAAAAGACAATAGACAATTGGTGCAGGAGGAGGCCATTTGGCCCTTCGAGCCAGCACCGCCATTCAATGTGATCATGGCTGATCATTCTCAATCAGTACCCCGTTCCTGTCTTCTCCCCATACCCCCTGACTCCGCTATCCTTAAGAGCTCTATCCAGCTCTCTCTTGAATACATTCAGAGAATTGGCCTCCACTGCCTTCTGAGGCAGAGAATTCCACAGATTCACAACTCTCTGACTGAAAAAGTTTTTCCTCATCTCAGTTCTAAATGGCATACCCCTTATTCTTAAACTGTGGCCCCTTGTTCTGGACTCCCCCAACATTGGGAACATGTTTCCTGCCTCTAACGTGTCCAACCCCTTAATAATCTTATACGTTTCGATAAGATCTCCTCTCATCCTTCTAAATTCCAGTGTATACAAGCCTAGTCGCTCCAGTCTTTCAACATATGACAGTCCCGCCATTCCGGGAATTAACCTAGTAAACCTACGCTGCACGCCCTCAATAGCAAGAATATCCTCCCCTGGGGTATCTTGGTCAGCATGGTTGAGTTGGGCCAAAGGGCCTATTTCCATACAGTATGACTCTAGTCACATGAGTGAGACTAAAACTACTCTAAAACTACTTTAGTTGGTTGGGCCGCACACGCCCAAATGCCATGTCCTACCATTTTGTAAAGGCAACCAGATCGACATAAAGACCAGACGAAATATGTAGGAAAGAACTGGTTTAAACCGAAGACAGACACAAAATGCTGGAGTAATGCTTCTTGACCCGCAGAGTTACTCCAGCAATTTGTGTCTATCTCTCGCATAAGGACAATGTGTTTATTTTATTTTTTATTTGTTGTTGTTGTTTGCATAAATATTATGTTTGAGGATGTGGAAGGCAGACACAAAATGCTGGAGTAACTCAGCGGGTCAGGCAGTATCTCTGGAGAGAAGGAATGGGTGACATTTCGGGTCGAGACCCTTCTTCAGACTGAAGGACGTGGAAGTGAGTTGGCTTGATCACCAATGGCCCATGGAGATAAGGAAGAGTCCATTCACTTCCTAGTGACGGTGGGTAAAGGGAGGGCCAAGAGGATGGTCAAATCATGTGACCAATAGACGGTGTAGACCTGGTGAGGGGTGGGGCATTGCCAGAGGGAGGGGAGAGAGAGATTTCCTGGAATAGACATGGCGGGACAAAGGGCCTGATTATGTGCTGTGCAACTCTCCACAGCTGATCGCCCTCGCCACCCTACAGTGGGTCACCTCAGACTAATGGAGCTGGCAGCTCTGTAAACCAACACGATTCCCACAAGGTGACCGACTAAAAATAGATGAGCTGGTCTATCACCTTGGTGTCTATTGCAGTGGGGGATCTGACTGTGTACAGCAGCCAAGCTTGTCGAAAGCAATCACAGCAAGTCAGAATTCACCCTTCAGATACTGGGTGTTTATCCTATTTTCTCGACTTTCTGCCGCTTTCTGTACATTGGAGGCTCCAAACTAAATATATTTGCACAACTGTGAATAAGCAAACAATGATGGAAAAAAACAAACAAGGGCTTATTCAAACTTTGCATCGTTGTACTTTGTTACACAGGAATCAGCAAACCCTGACCACTCCACACAGTAGTTAATGTACCCATAGCAAATCACAATTGAAAGGAGTCAGATTTAGAGCGGTCCAATGTGTTTCAGAATTACCTTTCCAAGAAGAGAATAGGAGGTTTTTTTAAAAACTTGAACTGGTGACTGGTTCTCTCTTCATGGATACTGCCCGACCTGAATATTTCCAGCACTTGGTGTTTTTAATCTCCTGTTTTGAGCCTCTGTTTTTTTAGTTCTCCTGAAGCCCTTGACAACTGTTTAGCCCACAACTGAGATAATTTAACAAACGCATTGTAATTTTTGACATCTTGGGTCTGTGTTTCCCGCAACACTGACAATACTTCAAAACAGATCTTAATTGAAAAGTGTTTTGGGTCACCCTGGAGTTTTGCTAGACATTGGAAACCCCACTCTTTCCAAGTCATAGCACAGATGAGAAGGGCCAAATGGCCTCCTTCTGTGTTATAAATTTTCCATCAGTCTCTGTCCATATTTGTTTACGTGATCTTTCAATCGCAAAAATGCGAGTGTGCTCCAAGTAAACAGAGGCTCGGAGAAGTTCCTTTACTTCCCCACAGGAACAGAACCACACAAACGCAGGGAATGTGGGGAATGAGGAATTTTAATTGCAGCCCACGGTTTACACATGGGATGAAACCCAGTTCAAAGCAATCCGTCTCCTTCTGGGAATTTAAAAACCGGACGGGAAGAATTAAATAGACAAGTTGCTGCTTCTGACAGCTTAAGAATAGTCCAGCTCTGGCTAAAACTTTCCATTGCCACAACAGTGGAGGCAGCACAGGATCTCCCGTCCACTCACCCAGGAATAAGAGGCCTCTCAGCCCTTCAGTTCTGTCCTGCCCGACAGTGCTGTGGCTTCACTTCCCCTTCCTACCTTTGCTCACTCACAATGCCAGTCTTGACAGTGTGATACTAGCATGCGGGTGCCCCAGGCATTTATTCCTCATCCTTAACTGCACACAACCCAAGTAGGTTGAAGGATCAGTCACATTAGCAGGTCATCCATCTGGGATTTGAAATCATGTCACTGAATCAATAATCCACAGATGTAATCTCCGCACTACCCATAATCCAGCAATTCACAGCTGCCTCCTGATATTGGTTCAGTTGTTAGTTTATTATTTGGTAATGGTGTACAGAGAAACAGTGACAACTATGTTTTACGTGCTATCCAGGTGAATCCTTCCAACATGATTACAATCAAACCGTGCACAATAACATCAGGTAGTGCAAAATGAAAAGGGAAACAAAGTTCAGAATGCAACATTACAGCTGCAGAGAAAGCGCAGATTTTAAAAAAGTGTCAGGGCCACAATGAGGTGGGTTGGGAGGTCAGGAATCACCAGTGCTTCTTAGGAGTTTCAGATTTCCACCACTCTGTGCACAAAGCAGGATGTTCTCAAAGCCACTTTGCAAAATTGTAAGTAACACTCAGCTGGTGGGGAAGCATCTATTGAAAGAGAATCCATTAACATTTCAAATTTGAGACCATCAGAACTGAGGAGGGAAAAGGAGTTAGTCCAGGCAGCAGAGGGAGAGGCCAGTGGGTGGAACAGAGAGCACCTGTGATGGGGTGAAATAAGGTAGCTGTTGGTGAGCAGTGAAGCTCCTTTGCCCGCATATTGTGTCGCTAATGTTGCAACGTCTGGGTAATGTTGTATTGTCTGGTCTATTGGTGCAAAATGTTGGAGTAACTCAGCGGGTTATCACAGGGGGGGGGGGGGAGCAGTGAGAGAGGGTGTTACAGAACTCCCGTCAGAGAGAGGATACGAACTTCTTCAAAGTAGACTACCTTGAGGGGATTTTGTAGTGGAGCAGGAAAAATGCGTAGGAAGGAACTGCAGATGCTGGTTTACAGCAATCCACTAAGTTACTCCAGCATTTTGTGTCGATCTTCGAAGAGAAAGATGACGGGCAAAAAATGGCCGGCGATGACACAAGCAGAAACGCAAGCTTCAGCCTTCTGAATCCATGCCATTCACCAAACACATACGTCCCAATTCTCTGAATACATTCAAGAGAGAGCTAGATAGAGCTCTTAAGGATAGCGGAGTCAGGGGGTATGGGGAGAAAGCAGGAACGGGGTACTGATTGAGAATGATCAGCCATGATCACATTGAATGGCGGTGCTGGCTCGAAGGGCCGAATGGCCTACTCCTGCACCTATTGTCTATTGTCCACTAATCCTGCTCCAATCTCATTTTGTTCCCTCAACCTTTCCCATCAACGCCCCTCAGATTCTATCCCTCACCTTGGCAATCTAAAGTGGTCGATTAAGCTATCAACGCAGCATCTTTGTAAGGTGGGAGGAAACCAGTGCACTGAGTGGAAAGCTACATGGTCGAAGGGAGAATGTGCAAACCCTCCACAGACAGCATCAGGGGTCAGGCAGCCCCGCTCCCCATCAGTCCCAGCAAAGTGAGCAGAGCCGCTGCCTGACAGCGCCAGAGACCTTGGGTGCTGGATGTGCGGAGTTAGCACATCCTCCCAGTGACGGTGTGGGTTTCCTTCAGGTGCTCCGGCCTCCACCCACATCCCAGATACGTACAGGTTGGGAAGTTAATTGGCCACTGTAAATGGTGAACAGTAAAATCTGGAGGAAGGTGGTGGGAATGTGGGGGGGGGGGAGAGAATAAAACATGGAAACAGTGTAGAATTATTGTAAATTGCTGCTTGATGGTCGGCGCGGACTCAGTGGGCAGAAAGGCTTGTTTCTGCGCTGGTTCTCTCAAAGATTCCATGACAAGTGACTTCTGATTTATCTTTAGGTCACTTGCATTGAGGGGTGGTAGAGGCCGAGGTATTGGTGGCGAAGGAGAAACCAACGCTTTGTCTGCAGATGCTGCCTAACTAATGGAGCGCTTCCAACATCTGTTTTTAGTTCACATTTATTGCTTTGGGAAGCCGCCCATTTTGGATACGATCAGGTCTCCAAACCACTCCTGCAGTATTTCAGTGTTGGTCTGCCGTGAGTGAAACAGATGGGGGGAGGGGGGGGGGGGGAGGGGGGAGGGGAAGGAGAATCATAATGAGAATAATGGAGCAGCACAGTGGAAGGAAGGGATAAGACAAGCAGCGACTGGGGCAGTGACTGAGACAGAGACGCACCCTGAAGCAATCAGGATTGATATCTCCAGCAGGTATGGTCAATGATAGTGTCCATGCAGGTCAATGATAGTGAATGAGTTGGGATCCTGGAAGCAGAGCACTGGATGAAAGACGTGGACAAGTACATGGACTGGACAGGTTTAGAGCAACATGGGCCAAAATGCAGGCAGGTGGGACTAGTGTAGATTGGACATGCTAGTCGGTGTGGGCAAGTTGGGCTGAAGGGCCTGTTTCCACACTGCATGGTTCTATAAAAGCAATACTATGGCAGATATGCTTCCTGTACCACAATGCAAATATACTTGGAGAATAGATTCGTATCCAGACCACAGAGATGATATATTACATTAGCAATGTCACATGATTGGCATTGTGCTCTGTGTTGCCCAGACTAACTGGTTGTTCCAAATTTGGTTCCTTTCTCTCCAGTAGATTGCGCTTGTTTGGATTTCCTCTCCAAGATTTCTATTTATATCCCAATTCAAGTGACCCCCATACAATGGGTTGGACGACAGTCAATTCATATCACTCAAGATCCTGCTGCTGTCAGGACTTGGCCCCACTTCAGTGTGAGAAAGGCCAGGTTTCGATTACTGCCAAACAGCTGGAATCTGATCAAATGTCTCTCGTGCTCTTAATCTTAAATTGATCATTTTAAATAATCTGTTTGTTATTGGAGGGCAGAGAAAGGGCAGATTGCTTGAGAGCAGCGGTCTCACCATTCCTTGTTCCATCACTGTGCTGACTGGCACTCTGTCCCAGGAGGTGAGAGGCTTGGATTCCAGTCCCACTCCAGATACCTAGACGGGCACGCCGCCAATGAAACTCACCACTCTCGGAGATGCCATGGTTACTTTAGTTTAGAGATACAGCGCAGAAAGAGGCCCTTCGTCCCACCGAGTCCATGCCGACCAGCGATCCCCACACATTATCACTATCCTACACACACGAGGAACAATTTACATTTATGCCAAGCCAATTAATCCACAAACCTGTACGCCTTTTGGAGTGTGGGAGGAAACCGAAGATCTCGGAGAAAATTCACGCGGTCATGAGAACGTACAAACTCCATACAGACAGCACCCATAGTCGGTATCGAACCGGGGTCTACGGAGCTGTAAGCGCTAGAAAGCAGCAACTCTACCGCTGTGCCACCATGCAGAGGAAATGTTAAATTGAAGAAGGACAAAGAGATTCTTCCTGGTATTCTGGTGAACATTTATGCTGAAAGTGAGAAATGCTTTTTATGCCTTTTTACAAAGACTGTGGTTTTGGGAGTTGCTTGTTAAGGAAAATCTGTCAGAGTTTGATCTCCAGTTGAACTTTGCTAAATCAACATCAGTAAACCAGATGATAATAGCTTTATCACTTTACTATTTGCAGGACTAAGTTGTATGCAAATTGACTGCAGCATTTCTTGCACTACAACACTGAGCGCACTTCAAGAACTTCTGGAAGTCACCACCCTGAAACAGAAACTCTGTTACCCTCTCCAAACATGCTTCCTGACCTGCTGAATCTTTCCTGCATTCTCAGTTTTCAAAAGTTTTGTTTTAAAGAAATGAATGTGAAGTGTGTTGGGACAAGCTCGAGATAAATGCAAGCCTTTCTTATTTAGCCAACTTATTTAGCAGTCCAAGCAGCTGCAGAGTTCAGCAGGAAATCAAACCCTGGATGATCTCCTCAACTTAGTGTCACCTGAAACACAATTTTGTGTAAAAAGCACTTTTTAAATCCTTTCCCCACTTAAAGATAACTGCACTTAAGTCATGAACCAAGAGAATCCTAACAGAGCCAGTTCCATATTTGTTCAGTCTGCCCTGAGCAGGAATAAGGATATGCTCCCATTAACAAGAGTGCCACAAGCCCAGAGAGGCACTAGAAACTAGAAACTGTGGCAAAGAAAGGAAAGCTGCTGGAGGAACTCAGTATGGAGGAAAATGGACAGTTGATGTTTCGAGTCAGGACACTTCATGTCAACTGAAAAAGTAGAGGGGAAAGTAGCCAGTATAAAAAGTGTGGGGAGGGAATGGGGCAAGATCTAGCAGGCGATCGCTGGATCCAGGCGACGAGATATTGATTGCAAAAAAACAGCCAGGTGGGGAAGGGAAGGGGGGAGATAATGACAGAGGCTGAGATGGGGTGTAGAGAACAGAAGTCTCTAGTTTCGGGTAAGAAAGGATGGCGAAGAGAGGAACTGAATAAAGAGGGATGGATGGTGGGAGTTCAGATGGGAACAACAAGGGAGAAGTAGATGGGAGGAGATCCAGTAGGTGGATGGCCAGATGGAGTAGATTGTGGGGGAAGGGGGAAAGAAACAGGGTGATAATGGATGGGAGATATTATGGGAATAATGTTATATGCGAGAGGGCCAGGGTATTGTAGGAGGAGAAGTAGATGGGAGGAGATCCCAATGTTGGGGGAGTCCAGATCAAGGGGCCACAGTTTAAGAATAAGGGGTAGGCCATTTAGAACGGAGATGAGGAAGAACTTTTTCAGTCAGAGGGTGGTGAAGGTGTGGAATTCTCTGCCGCAGAAGGCAGTGGAGGCCAGTTCGTTGGATGCTTTCAAGAGAGAGCTGGATAGAGCTCTTAAGGATAGCGGAGTGAGGGGGTATGGGGAGAAGGCAGGAACGGGGTACTGATTGAGAGTGATCAGCCATGATCGCATTGAATGGCGGTGCTGGCTCGAAGGGCTGAATGGCCTACTCCTGCACCTATTGTCTATTGTCTATTGTCTATTGAGAGAGAAAGTGACTGAGACGGCGCAGGTTACCAGAGATTAGAGAATTCAACATCCATGCCAGGTGAAATACGAGCTGCTGTACATCTGGTTTGTGTTTGGCCCAAACCTGGCTGTGAGGAGGCAGAGGACAGATGGGTCAGTGTGGGAATTGAAGGCCAGTTCCACAGGGAACAACAATTTTTTGAGGGACAGAGAAAGGAATAGATATACGTTATCTATCCGACCCAAAACGTCACCCATCCTTTTTCTCCTGAGTAGCTGCATTTTGTGTCTATCTTCAGTGTAAACCAGCATCTGCAGTTTTCTCCTGCAGATGTACGTTAGCGTTGACCTGTCTGGGACTGTTTCTCTCGTGGCTATTCCAACCAGAAGCGACTCTTTAAAAAAAAAGTTTTAATTCTGTGACACCCTTCAAGTTCCTTTCAGGGACATCTCATGCCACACGAGTCGATAGGATATTTCCCAAGTGTATTCACTACTGTAATGTAGGGAGGATGGTGGCTAATTTGTGTTTAATGAGCTCCCTGAAAAAACTGTCTGATAGCAACCAGATGTCAGTTTTATTAATGTCAGGTGAGGAATAACATTGGCCAGTATATGGGGAAAGAACTCACTGCTCTGCCCACAAATAATATCAACGATAGACACAAGCTGGAGTAACTCAGCGGGCAAGACAGCATCTCTGGAGAAAAGGAACAGGTGACGTTGAGACCCTTCTTCAGACTGAGACTCAGGGAAAAGGGACACGAGAGATTATAGACAGTGATATAGTCTGATATAGAACAAATGAATGAATGATAAAGTAACGATGATAATGGAAACAGGCCATTGTTAGTTGTGGATTAGGTGAAAACGGGTTACAGACAATGAGACTCAACAAGACAACTTTGATGCTAGTACGACTTAGGTATGGGAGGGATGGAGAGAGATGAGGCAAGGGTTACTTGAAGTTAGAAAAATAAGGCCAACTAGTTTCATACAGATTTCACATCTGTAGCGCCTCATGTTAGTGCCACATCTGAAATAGGGCACTGCTAACAGTGCAACACTCCCACCGCACTTCACTGGAGCCTCATTCTAGATCCTGGAGTCCACTCTGTCTTCCAGGGTGATCTTCTCAGGCTGATGTATCCGTACCTACAATCCACTGAACAGCCCAAGCCCCATCGTTCCGGCTTCTCCTCATGCCCAAATACTGCCCATTCAGCCTTGGATATCTTCAACAACAGTCTCAGCATCCACAGTGGAACACAAACACAGGGCTGCTGAGTGCCCCACTTCCCAAACTACCTTAGTCCAAACTCCAGCTCCTTCACCCCCCCCCAAGCCCCTTCCCAATGGGAGAGGGGGGGAGAGGGGGGGAGAGGGGGGGAGAGGGACTCAATGAATCAGGGCAGCATCATTGGAGGGAAAAGGACCGATGTTTCGGGTCAAGGTCCTTCTTCAATCGTTATAAGAAGGAATTACAGGTACTGGCTTACACCAAAGATAGACGCAAAGTGCTGGAGTAACTCAGCAGGTCAGGCAACATCTCTGGAGAACATGGATAATAAATACATTTTTACTTGTCATATGTAGGTTGGCACAGGGTCAACAGTACAATGAAATGTATTTGACAAGACAACGGGTCACCTCAGCAGTAATATTCCGAGGATAAATAAGATAAAAATGACATTAGTAACGTAAAAAGACAATTAAAAATAGTTTCAAAGACAATATTAAAAAATAATCAACATATATGATTTGAAATGTATTTATGTTCAGAAGCCTGATGGCCTGATGGTAGAAACTGTTCTTAAGTCTGGTGGTACGCGCAGCCATACTCCTGTATCGTCTGCCTGACGGTAACAAGGAGAACAGCCTGCGTGCTGGGTGGCTGTGGTCCTTGATGATGTTGCGTGCCTTCCGCAGGCACCGCCGGTAGAAAATGTCCTGAATGGCCGGGAGACAGTTGCCAGTGATGTGCTGTGCCATCTTCACCACTCTCTGTAGTGATTTGTGGCTGTGGGCAGAACAGTTCCCGTACCAGACTGTAATGCAGCCCGTCAGCAGGCTCTCGATGGTGCAGCTGTAGAAGTTTGTGAGGATGCTGGCGTTCATGCCAAACTTCCTCAGTCTTCTCAGGAAAAAGAGCCGCTGGGGCGCCTTCTTTGTTATTGTGTCCGTGTGCAGTGTCCAGGAAAGGTCCTCAGTGATGTACACACCGAGGAACTTAAAGCTGCCGACCCTTTCAACCTCAGCATCACCGATGTGGATGGGGAGGTGTCCACTCCCCCCGCTGTCTCCTGTAGTCCACGATCATCTCTTTAGTTTTGCTGAC